>NC_142351.1:4037112-4252112 GCF_059441175.1 Urocampus carinirostris | reverse complement strand
TGGTATTGGAGTAATCCAAAAGTAATCGAAAGTAATCAAGTTGAAGTAACCCTACCCAACCCTGTTTATTAGCATATTTGGTATTGGAGTAATCCAAAAGTAATCGAAAGTAATCAAGTGAAAGTAACCCTACCCAACCCTGTTTATTAGCATATTTGGTATTGGAGTAATCCAAAAGTAATCGAAAGTAATCCAGTTAAAGTTACCCTAACCAACCCTGTTTATTAGCATATTTGGTATTGGAGTAATCCAAAAGTAATCGAAAGTAATCAAGTTAAAGTAACCCTACCCAACCCTGTTTATTAGCATATTTGGTATTGGAGTAATCCAAAAGTAATCGAAAGTAATCCAGTTGAAGTAACCCTAACCAACCCTGTGTGGAGAGTATAGGAGTCAACAGCGCTCATATATGCAGAGGAGATGTTAAGCTCTCTGTCTCCCCCTAGTGTTCAGACTCTGCCATTGCAATGCATACCGTGAGAACCCCTGCTCTCCAGCTCCCATAAAACCACTCACTGTGTTTTGGCATTTGATCAACATGGTTGGTTTTGGAAGACATGTTTTTTTAAAGAACACATTCATTTAGTTTTTATTATTCCAAGATCTAGGATTAAGGATTTGGAGAGCTTTATATCTGACTCATACTAGCTGACAATGATAGACCAGCGGTGTCAAACTCATTTGAAGTCGGGGGCCACACGATAGAAAAAACATTCTGTCGGGGGCCGGACGAGTAGATTAAAGAGAAAGAAAAAGAGATAAAGAAATAAGAGAAAGAGGGAGGGAAAAGGAGAGAGGGCGGGACAAAGAAAGAAAAAGAGAGAGAGGGAGAGACCGTGAGAAACAAAAGATAAAAAGTGGTGAGAGAGGGGGAAAAGAAAGGGAGAGGAAGAAAGAAATTCAAAGAGAAATAGAAAGACAGAAGGAGAAAAAAAAGAAAAGAAAGCGCGAAGGGGTATAAAGAGAGAAAGAGAAAAGAGAGAAAAGGTAAAAAAGGAAGTTAGGGCAAAAGAGGTTAAAAGACACAGAAAGAGAAAGAGACAAAGAGCAACAAAGGAAGAGAAAAAGAGAGACACTGAGAGTGAAAGAGACAGAGACAGAGTGGGAGGTAGGGGGTGGAAAAGAAAGTGACAGAGGGAGAGAGTGTGAGAAACAAAAGATAAAAAGTCGTGAGAGGGGGGGAAAAGAAAGGGTCAGGAAGAAAGAAATTCAAAAAGAAATAGAAAGACAGAAGGAGTGAAAAGAAAGCGCAAAGGGTATGAAGAGAGAAAGAGAAAAGAGAGAAAAGGAAAAAAGGAAGTTAGAGCAAAAGAGGTTAAATGACTCAGAGAGAGAAAGAGACAAAAAGCAACAAAGGAAGAGAAACAGAGAGACACTGAGTGTGAAAGAGACAGACAGAGTGGGAGAAAGGGGGTGGAAATAAAAAGAGAGAGAGAGAGGGAGAGAGAATGGAAGATAAAAAGAAATAAAGAGAGAGAGAGAGAGAGAAAAAGAATGGAAGATAAAAAGAAATAAAGAGGGAGAGTAAGAGAGAGAGAGAAAGAATTGAAGATAAAAAGAGATAAAGAGAGAGAGAGAGAGAGAGAGAGAGAATGGAAGCTAAAAATAAATAAAGAGAGAGAGAGAAAAAGAATGGAAGATAAAAAGAAATAAAGAGAGAGAGTAAGAGAGAGAGAGAGAAAGAATTTAAGATAAAAAGAGATAAAGAGAGAGAGAGAGAGAGAGAGAAAGAATGGAAGATAAAAATAAATAAAGAGAGAGAGAGAGAGAGAGAGAGAGAATGGAAGATAAAAATAAATAAAGAGAGAGAGAGACAGAGAGAGAAAGAATGGAAGATAAAAATAAATAAAGAGAGAGAGAGAGAGAGAGAGAAAGAATGGAAGATAAAAAGAAATAAAGAGAGAGAGAGAAAGAATGGAAGCTAAAAATAAATAGAGAGAGAGAAAAAGAATGGAAGATAAAAAGAAATAAAGAGAGAGAGTAAGAGAGAGAGAGAGAAAGAATTGAAGATAAAAAGAGATAAAGAGAGAGAGAGAGAGAGAAAGAATGGAAGATAAAAAGAAATAAAGAGAGAGAGGGAAAGAATGGAAGCTAAAAATAAATAGAGAGAGAGAAAAAGAATGGAAGATAAAAAGAAATAAAGAGAGAGAGTAAGAGAGAGAGAGAGAAAGAATTGAAGATAAAAAGAGATAAAGAGAGAGAGAGAGAGAGAGAGAGAGAGAGAGAGAGAGAGAGAGAGAGAGAAAGAATGGAAGCTAAAAATAAATAAAGAGAGAGAGAGAAAAAGAATGGAAGATAAAAAGAAATAAAGAGCGAGAGAGAGAGAAAGAATGGAAGCTAAAAATAAATAGAGAGAAAGAAAAAGAATGGAAGATAAAAAGAAATAAAGAGAGAGAGTAAGAGAGAGAGAGAGAGAAAGAATTGAAGATAAAAAGAGATAAAGAGAGAGAGAGAGAGAGAGAGAAAGAATGGAAGCTAAAAATAAATAGAGAGAGAGAGAGAGAGAGAGAGAGAGAGAGAGAGAGAGAAATAAATACAAGTACAGTGTCTTTGTCCGAGGCACCTGGCTTTGGCAACATCAAGTTGACATATTCCAACCTGTTGCTTGTCTTTCTCTTGCGCTTCTCTGAGTGTTGTCTCGCGGGCCGGATTCAATCCCTTAATGTCCCGATCTGGCCCCCGGGCCGCCTGCTTGACACCTGTGAGATAGACTCATCTGAAATCTAGAGCCATACTCCTATTTTTTATATGACTTGCTTTGTTCCTACAGAGCTAATATTTTACACCAGTCCGAATATACAACATGGATATATATTGAAATAGCATAACTCACCAATTTATCTCGCTTTAATACATAGGTTCCCTTGATGTTGTGTCCTAAATGCGGTATTTTGAAGTCGAGTCGAAGTCGAACGAAGTTGAGTAAAGTTAGTAGAGAACCGGCTTCTTCGGCTCGGCTCACTAAAAGGAACCGGCTCTTTCAAGTCATAAACGGCTCTTCGGGGTTGTTTTTGCTTCTTTCATCCCAACGTGACCAAATATTATGTCAAATGATGCATAAAATGACTTCTGGCAATCGCGACAAGACATTGTGAAAGAGTTGTAAACGTGTGACTTACTGTTACAGAATTCCCTCACTGATTGTTCACAATTGCGTGTGATAACCGCACATAACAAATGGATCATGGGTTGCATTTACGCATGTCTGTTTTCGGGTCTGAAGAGTTTCCAATAGTGACTATTTGGGGACGACCGGTTTACAGCACAAAAAACTTTGCAACCGTGCATTTCATTTTGGCCAATCTTAAGACATGTCACAGACCAGAACAGACACAGGAATCAATAGCAGTGTTCCCTCTAAGCTGCGTGTATGCGCAATTACACACTGCCCAGAGCTTTTTCGCGCACAAGAAAATCTAGCCAGCGCACAAAAATCAGGGCTCAAAATTACTCATTAAGAAGCGATTTAAGTCAAAGTTACAGTGCATGAAGGTACAAATACACGGGTTCCCCTGACGTTGTGTCCTAAATGCGGTATTTTGAAGTCGAGTTGATGTAGAACGAAGTTGAGTAAAGTTAGTAGTTTGTCGAGAACCGGCTTCTTTGGCTCGGCTCACTAAAAGGAACCGACTCTTTCGGGTCCTAAACGGCTCTTCAGGTTGTTTTTGCTTCTTTCATCCCTACACGACCAAATATGATGTAAAATGATGCACAAAATGACTTAAATGAAGGGGGGAATAGAACAAAAAAGAAAAAAAATACCAAAATGAAAAGTAGTGAAAAGCTGAGGAAAAAAAACAAAAGGAAGAGAAAAAAAGAAGGAAAAATTTAGAAAAAAGCCAGAAAAGAAAGAAATGTAGGAAAAAAGTAAATAGAGAACAACAAGAAAAAAGTAACAGCTCGGAAAAGAGATTTTTTTTAAAGGAATTTTTTTTAAAAAGTAGAAAAAAACACGGAAAAAAGAAGAAAAAGTATGTGTTGCATTCAAATCATTTCCAATTATATCAAGTGAATCTTGTAGCCAACATTGTACTTCCACTCAAAAATGTGATTAAGTACCGTTCTGTATCTTACAACCGACAAAATAAGACCCCAAAAATGTTAATATTATGCGACAAAATATATCATTAAAAAAAATGTAACACAAACACAAAATGAACCCAAACCCGACTCTAAGTCCCGCGATTGAAACTGAATTTTTTTGGTTTGAACAATATTATTGACGCTATTAACAGCAAATAAACAATGTGAGGTTTGAACAATGTCCTTCATAAAAGTACACAGTCCAAAAATCACAAAATCAAAATGAACAGAAAATGATACCGGTACCTAAGGTTTGATGCAGACCTGCAGAGTCCGGGTCCCGTTGAAAGTAATCCAAGGAAAAAAGTGTATATTTCCAAAGGTAAGGCTGGGGAAAATATATATCCACTATTGTCCGCCGCGTCCACAAACACTCACCTTTACCGGTCCCCACTTCCCATCAGCCAGCGTTTTTTTCGCCCCTTTTTTTTTATTCGCCTGTGCAAAACATATCAGAATAAGTGTCTGACATAAATACATGACAAAAATATACAGTTGCAAATACATATACATGGTTACACATATTTACAAAGAAAGACGGTTCACCGAGAGAGTTTTCAAAGCTTTAATAATTAATAATATAACGTGCTTCGTTTTGCTTTCGCTCTTAATACAGGTGTACGAAGTGTTTTAGCCCTTTTTTTATTTTTACATGTTCCCGTTAGCGTAATCTTTCGTACGGAAGATTACGATAACGCGAACGTACGATTAGCCTGGGTTAGCTTTATGTTTACGTTAAACATTCAACATTCAAATACCACCACTGAAGCAAGTTATCACATTGCTCACTGCATAGCAAAGCACAGAAAACCATTTACAGTGGAACCTGGGTTTTCGAACGCCTCTCAGTTCAAACAAATCGGTATCCGAACGAAAATTTCGAGAAATTCTTGCTTCGCTGTTCAGTCAAAAAATCGGAGTTCGAACACCGGTAATGCGTGAGTGCGTACGCTAGGGTACGATGCTGTGCAGCGTACGGGTGTTTTAGTCCCTTATTATGCCTCCGAAGAAAGTCAGTGCAAGCGGCAAAGTTGCTAAAGGTGAAAAAAGAAGAGTAGTGCGTACAACTATTGCATTTAAGAAAGAAATATTAGCAAAATATGAAAGAGGTGTGCGAGCGCCTTCTGCTGACCACCACAAAGGTAAGAAATCCTATTCATAAGATTACGATGACGCGAACGTACAATTAGCCTGGGTTAGCTTTAGGTTTACATTAAACATTCAAGGTATTGGAACGGAGCCCAACATTGAGGGTGTTGGAACGGAGCCCCCTTTCCAATGAACCGCTCACCACTTGTGGAGACCCGAGTGCTAAATGACTTGTAAAGGACCTGATTTTTTTATTTTTACACGTTCGCGTTAGCGTCATCTTTCGTACGGAAGATTACGCTAACGCGAACGTACGATTAGCCTGGGTTAGCTTCATGTTTACGTTCATGGTAAGCATTCAGGGTGTTGGAACGGATTAAAACGATTTACATTATTTTCAATGGGAAAAATGATTTCGGTGATGGAACAAATCGGTTTCCGAACAGGGTTCTGGAACCGATTATGGTCGAGAACCGAGGTTCCACTGTATGCGCAAGCCAAGAAGTTACAGTCTTCCTCGGCGCATATATTCCACCGGTCTAAATCTTACCTTTTGTACTGGAGCGCCCCTGGTGGCCGTTAGAAAAATGACATCAATTGGCCGCACCACTGAATAAGCCGCAGGGTGTGGGAAAAAAGTAGCGGCTTATAGTCCGGAATTTACGGTAAGCAAATGTGTGATAACGGAAATATTTTTGGGTGTCATGGTTTCCGCAGAACGCTTCTCCAACAGCTCCAGAAACTCCAATCGCTTGTTTCCGGGAAAGTTGTCCAGCGCGCTTGTAAAATGGCCTCCACTCAAACGGGGACGTGCCTGATGGTAGGTGGTCTTCTCCACTTGGAAATGGACAGAAAGGGACAAAGTTTGACTGTCTCTGTCCAGGTGGTGGCGCTGTGTTTCGTGCTGGTTTGGAGCTCCTTTTCTCCTTGCCCCTCTACGCTCTCGACTTCCTCCTTCCATACTTCTACTCTTCCTTCTTCCCAGTCAGAGGAGCTCTACATTACCAGTGAAGGTAGGTTTAACCCACTGAGGCAAACAGGCGGCCCGCGGGCCGGATCTGGCCCGTTAAGGGATTGAATCTGGCCCGCCAGACAACACTCAGAGAAGCGCAAGAGAAAAACAAGCTGCAGGTTGAAATATGTCCACTTGATGTTGCCGAAGCCGGGTGCCTCCAACAAAGACGCTGTACTTGTATTTATTGCTCTCTCTCTCTCTTTTCTCTCTCTCTCTCTCTCTCTCTCTCTCTCTCTCTCTCTCTCTCTCTCAAACGTTCCATCGATATATCTCTCTCTCTTTTCTCTCTCTCCCTCTTTCTTTCTTTCTTTCTTTCTCTTTCTTTCTCTTTCTTTCTCTTTCTTTCTCTTTCTTTCTTTCTTAATTTCTTTCTTTTTTGTTTCTGTCTTTCTTTCTTTCATTCTTTCTTTCTGTCTTTCTTTCTTTCCTTCTTTCTTTTTTTGTTTCTGTCTTTCTGTCTTTCTTTGTTTCTGTCTTTCTTTCTTTCCTTCTTTCTTTCTGTCTTTCTTTCTTTCTTTCCTTCTTTCTTTCTTTCTTTCTTTCTTTCTGTCTTTCTTTCTTTCCTTCTTTCTTTTTTTCTGTCTTTCTTTCTGTCTTTCTTTATTTCTTTCCTTCTTTCTTTCTTTCTTTTTTATTTCTTTCTTTCTTTCTTTTTTCTCTTTTCCACCCCTTTTCTCCCACTCTGTCTCGGTCTCTTTCACTTTCTGTGTCTCTCTTTTTCTCTTCCTTTGTTGCTCTTTGCATCTTTCTCTCTCTCTGTGTCTTTTTAACTTCATTTGCTCTAACTTCATTTTTTCCTTTTCTCTCTTTTCTCTTTCTCTCTCTTTCTTTTCCACACATTTTCTCCCACTATCTCTCTCTCTCTCGCTCTTTCTTTTCCACCCCTTTTCTCCCACTCTCTGTCTCCCTCTCTTTCACTCTCTGTGTCTCTATTTTTCCTCTTCCTTTGTTGTTCTTTGTCTCTTTCTCTCTCTGTGTCTTTTTAACTTCATTTGCTCTAACTTCCTTTTTTCCTTTTCTCTCTTTTCTCTTTTTCTCTCTCTTTCTTTTCCACCCTTTCTCTCCCACTCTGTCTCTGTCTCTTTCTCTTTCACTCTCTGTGTCTCTCTTTTTCTCTTCCTTTGCTGCTCTTTGTCTCTTTCTCCCTGTGTCTCTTTTAACCTCTTTTGCTCTAACTTCCTTTTTTTCATTTTCTCTTTCTCACTTCATACCCTTCGCGCTTTCTTTTCTCTCCTTGTGTCTTTCTATTTCTCTTTGGATTTCTTTCTTCCTCTCCCTTTCTTTTCCCCCTCTCTCACGACTTTTTATCTTTTGTTTCTCACGCTCTTTCCCTCTCTTTCTTTGTCCCGCCCTCTCTCCTTTTCCCTCCCTCTTTCTCTTATTTCTTTATCTCTCTTTTTCTTTCTCTTGAATCTACTCGTCCGGCCCCCGAGAGAATGTTTGTTCTATCGTGTGGCCCCCCGAGTTCAAATGAGTTTGACACCCCTGAACTAGAGTAATCCTACTAAAACATTCCAGACTACTACAAAGATTCTAGTATGGAAATACTACAAAAATAAAGGAAGTTGCACACTTTGCCAAATATTCAGACGGGAGCTTAACGGGACAGGTGGGAGTCAGGGTCGAAAAAGGCTTGCCTAGTATACACTGAGGTTCGCAGACGGACTGACAACAGGGGACAGATAGGAGTGGGTTTGAATAGGGAAAGGAGCCAATCAGAGTCCGTCGCAGTTGGTGCCAAAGGAGAGGGCACTGGTGTTTCATCTCGTCTCCCATCTCATTAGCTGCACCGCTTATCCTCAGTAGGGTCGCGGGGGTGCTGGAGCAGCAATCATCGGGCAGTGGGCAGGGGACACCCTGAACTGGTTGCCAGCCAATCGCAGGGCACACGGGGACAGACAACTCGCTCGCTCAGTCACACCTAGGGACAATTTGGACCGGCCAATGAACCTGACATGCATGTTTTTGGAATGTGGGAGGAAACCCACGCAAGCACGGGGAGAACATGCAAACTCCACACAGGAAGGTTGGTAGCTGGATTTGAACCTAGGACCTCAGAACTGTGCCGCACATGCTCTAACCACTGCGCCGCCATGCTGCCCTCGACCAATTCATTGATTATAAAAAAAAACATGAGTTCTTATTTGAATGCAACACAAACTTTTTCTTCTTTTTCCCTGTTTTTTTTCTTTTTTTTTTTTTTTCTATTTTTTCCTAGCCGTTACTTTTTTCTTTTTGTTCTCTACCGTAAATTTCGGACTATAGAGCGCACCTGATTATAAGCCGCACCCACCACATTTTAAGAGGTAAACCGATTTCGTACATACACAAGCCGCACCTGTATATAAGCCGCATGCGCCCACTTTAAAAAAAAATGTAACACAAACACAAAATTAACCCAAACCCGACTTCTAGTCCCGCGATTAAAACTAAATGTCCTTCATTGAAGTCCAAAAATCACAGCCGGCAAAATGAACGGAAAATGATACCGGTACTTAAGGTTTGATGCAGACCTGCAGAGTCCGGGTCCCGTTGAAAGTAATCCAAGGAAAAAAGTGTATATTTCCAAAGTTAAGGGTGGGACAAATATATATCCACTATTGTCCGCCGTGTCCACAAACAGGTCCGTCTGTTCCTCACCTTTACCCCACTTCCCGTCACCCCCCGTTTGTTACGCCCCTCCTTTTTCGTTCACGCGTGCAAAACATGTCAGAATAAGTGTCTAAAATAAATACAAATAAATACAATACAAAAATATACAGTTGCAAATACATATTATACATTGTTACACATATTTACAAAGAAAGACGGTACACCGAGAGAGTTTTCAAAGCTTTAATAATAATAATATAGCTTTGAAAGGGCAGTTAATGGTAGCAACACTCGAGCGCCGCTAGAAAAATGACATAAACTGGCCGCATCACTGAATAAGCCGCAGGGTTGAAAGATAGGGAAAAAAGTAGCGGCTTATAGTCCGGAATTTACGGTATTTAATTTTTTTCTTTTGTTTCTGTTAGGTTGAAGTCCCCAACATTTTAATAAAACGCTCTGAAATAAAAGAAGACATAGAGAATCGGTCATTGAGAATTGGTTAGTTTATTAATCATTATAATGAGAGCGGCGGAGACCGGGCTGTTACAAATCTCCTCACTCTGAAGAAATCTCCGATCCCTCCCTTCTTAAGGTTCGCACTGTTGCTCTGCGGAGTTAATTAATCTTCTTTCGCACGGCATGCTTTCCACCCGATGATGACAGTTGACCTCTGTCCTCCTTTCTTCTTAAAAACAACTTGAGTTATGTCATGCACAGGTCAGGGTGCACCCACTGGAATGTGAGACAGACTGAACAAAAAAACCTACACAAAGGGCTGAGAACACTTATAACACAGGTGTCAAACAGGCGGCCCGCGGGCCAGATTAGGCCCACTAAGGGATTGAATCCGGCCCGCGAGACAACACTCAGCAGAGAAGCACAAGAGAAAAACAAGCTGCAGGTTGAAATATTTCAACTTGCTTTTACCAAAGCTAGGTGCCTCTCACAAAAACACTGTACTTGTATTTCTTTCTTTCTCTCTCTCTCTCTCTCTCTCTCTCTCTCTCTCTCTCTCTCTCTCTCTCTCTCTCTCTCTCTCTCTCTCTCTCTCGCTCTCTTTCTCTCTCTCTCTCTCTCTCTCTCTCTCTCTCTCTATCTCTCTCTTTTCCACCCCTTTTCTCCCACTCTGTCTCTTTCACTCTCTGTGTCTCTCTTTTTCTCTTCCTTTGTTGCTCTTTGTCTCTTTCTCTCTCTATGTCTCTTAACCTCTTTTGCTCTAACTTCCTTTTTTCCTTTTCTTTCTTTTCTCTTTTTCTCTTCATATCCTTCGTACTTTCTTTTCTCTTTTCTCTCCTTCTGCCTTTCTATTTCTCTTTGGATTTCTTTCTTCCTCTCCCTTTCTTTCCCCCCTCTCTCACGACTTTTTATCTTTTGTTTCTCACGCTCTCTCCCTCTCTCTTTTTCTTTCTTTGTCCTGCCCTCTCTCCTTTTCCTTCCCTCTTTCTCTTATTTCTTTATCTCTCTTTTTCTTTCTCTTTAATCGACTAGTCCGGCCCCCGACAGAATGTTTGTTCTATTGTGTGGCCCCCGAGTTAAAATGAGTTTGACACCCCAGACTTATAACATATTAATGTCAACTGTAGGATAAATATATGTATATAATTCCAACAGTTTATTTTCTTTGTTTCTTAGCATTATTCTTAACACCGGGAACTGTAGGTTGTGTATCTGTGTATGTTGCAGTTCGCTCCCGCAACCTCCTTTTCTTTGAGGAGAGGTCTCCGGCGGAGGAAGCCCCTGCCGGAATCTTCATAGAAAGACCTCCGTCACAAAAGCATTCCCAGACACGCCGTGAGGTACTAGATCATGGCAGGAACCAAACAAAACCACCCAAGTCAGTCAACATCGCCGCAACAAAGTATCGGAAGTTAATCCATTACAACTCACAGATTAACTTCTACTTAATCCTCCTCAGAGAAGCAAATCCAAACGGCGGAGTTTTCTGACAGGCATCTCGGCGTTTCTTCCTGAATCCGTCCGACCCTCGACCAATCTTCCCGCACACTCCATGGCACATAATATACAGGGTTTCCCAAAAAGTCTTGGGCGCATTTTGGCATTGAATCAGAATCTATTCAATGCCATTTTGTTAAAAAAGTGGAGCCACTAGGGTTTGCCAAAGAGCCAAGTATTTAATGGGGGTGTCTTGACACCAATGTTCCCAGTAATTTTCCATGGGTCTGAGCATTCACACAAAGTCAGTGAGCAACGCTTGAAACAACAGTGAGCGACAGCAATCCCAAGTGTGGCAACTAAGTCATTATCAAACATGTCCAAAACTTGACATCAAGTTACATTTTGCTGAGTTTCCGGCAATGCAAAATTATTTTTCACTTTTGAATGAATTGACTCATGTACGGTTGCAAAGGTTGCAGGCTCACAAACGTCATTTGTTTTTACAATTCTTTCACAAGATTTCCATTTCTTTTTTTTCCTGATATATTTTGTCGCATAATATTAACATTTTTGGGGGCTTATTGATGAGTCGGTTGCACGATACAGAACTGTATTTAATCACATTTTTTAGTGGAAGTACAATGTTGGCAACAAAATTGACTTGATATAATTAGAAATTATTTGAATGCAACACAAACTTTTTCTTCTTTGTCCCTGTTTTTTTTCTATTTTTTTAATTCCTTCTAAAAAATCTCATTGTGTTTATTTTTTCCGAGCTGTTACTTTTTTGTTTTTGCTCTCTATTTACTTTTTTTCCTTTGTTTCTTTCTTTTCTTTTTTTCTGTCTTTTTTTCTGATTTTTTCCTTCTTTTTTCTCTTCCTTTTGTTCCTTTTTTCTCAGCTTTTCACTACTTTTTCATTTTGGTATTTTTTTCTTTTTTGTTCTATCCCCCCTTCCTTTAAGTCATTTTGTGCACAATTTTACATAATATTTGGTCTCGTAGGGATTAAAGAAGCAAAAACAACCTGAAGAGCCGTTTGGGAACCGAAAGAGCCGGTTCCTTTTAGTGAGCCGAGCCGAAGAAGCCGGTTCTCGAAAAACTCTACTGACTTTACTCAACCTCGATCTACTTTGACCTTGACTTCAAAATACCGCATTTGGAACACAACGTCAGGGGAATCCTTGTATTTTTACCTTCATGCACTGCAACTTAATTCGCTTCTTAATTAGCAAATTGGAGCCCTGATTTTTGTGAGCTGACTAAATTTTCTTGTGCGCTACCAAAATGGAAAAAGTAGTGAAAAGCTGAGAAAAAAAGAAACAAAAGGAAGAGAGAAAAGAAGGAAAAATTCTGAAAAAAAGCCAGAAAAAAAGAAAAGAAAGAAACAAAGGAAAAAAGGGAAATAGAGAACAAAAAGAAAAAGTAACAGCTAGGAAAAAATAAACACAATGAGATTTTTTTAAAGGAATTAAAAAAATAGAAAAAACATCCCTATATGACCAAATATTATGTAAAATTATGCAGTGTACTTAACTTATTTGGAAATTGTCTAAGACTGCATTACCAAAAAATAATAATAATAATAATCCCCAAAAGTCCAAATCCTGCACATAAATTTGCTGATTTTAGACAACAGAAAAAAGTTAGAAGTACCGTATTTTCTGCACTATAAGGCGCACCTTCAATGAATGATATATTCTTAAACTTTTTCCATACATAAGGCGCACCGCATTATAAGGCGCTATAAGTGCGTGCTGGGTTAAGATCAGGTAATTGTGCAATTTTGTAATTGGTATCCTGTGCAGTCCTTCGAGACATTTTTGTGATTAAGGGCGTCATAAATAAATGTGACGTAACTTGACTTGGCTACAGTAGAGGATGTAGTTACGTTATGCAACCGTTAGATGGTGCCGCGCTAAAGGGAATGTCAACAAAACAGTCAGATAGGTCAGTCAAACTTTATTAATAGATAAGAAACAAGCTTTCCACAACTTCATTCACTCCCGAAATGAATAAACAGCCGTTTTATTATTTTCTCTGAGGTAAAGCATTTTCGTGACACATCTTTAAACAACAGCAAGGCATAACATTTTACTTTTCCTCCATTTAGTCAACACGCAATACTGTTATGGTAAATCAAACAATATAGTTGTAATATAGTGACACTCGTAATGTGCAAAAAACAACAAGTGCAAAACAATAACAGTAAAGCAATAACAAAATAACTGTAAAATGTAAAACATTGTAGTGGGTTTTACATAATTCACACATGGAACCATTGTTCAGTTAGCGAGTTCCTAGGGGGACTCTTGATTCTGCCGGCTCGAGCCACTCTCGTGTTCGATTAATTAATGTTGAACTCTCTCGCTGCTGCTCTATTCCCGTGTTCTACTGCGTGACTGATCGCCTTGAGTTTAAACTCTGCGTTGTAAGCGTGTCTCTTAATAGGAGTCATTTCAGGGTCTTTATACAAACGCACAAATAAAAGAGAATCGTCGTTTAATATTTCCCAGTATGCACAGCGCACTTCTTCTTCTACGCGAAAAATGGAGTCGGTGGCTGCTTCTCTTAGTTGCGAGACCTTGTAATTCAATATTGATCCATATATAAGGCGCACCGGATTATAAGGCGCATAGTCAGCTTTTTTTAAAAAAAATCAGATTTTATGTGCGCCTTATAGTGCGGAAAATACGGTAGTTCAACATTTTTCGTTCCACTTGCAGATACTTTGCTTAGATTAAGTATTTTGTTTGCTATTTTTCTCGAAAATAATTGGTGAAAATATGGTACAACTTAAAAAAAACAGTTTATAAGGGTAGGGCACAGTCTTGACTACAGTTTACAATCAAGGTGTCATACCAACGGACCTTCTTTTGGTCGTAAATCGCTGAATAATCCTTTATATGGAAGCCCCTCAAACTATCTATGTTCATTGTTGAGTCACTTTATGACAAAAAGCCACAAAACAAACTGTTAACGCCTTAAAGCTCCAGCAAAACACCCAGAGTAATTTGATTGGGTGAGCGGTAGGAATGGGCAGAGCTATACACACAGCACGCGCATTCCTTCTCGCCCGGCTCCGTCTGCGCTGAAGGTAAATATCTTCGTTTGCAGGATTTTGTGTCATTTTTCATAATGACTTTGCTTGCACCTTGTTTTAAATCGGTTGTGTAGGACAAAAATGACAGGGAGACTCATTTTAATTGGTATATTAACATTGATGTAGGACACTCTTTCATCGATTTTATCGGAAAGCGGAAAAGTAGTGTAAAGTAGGCTTAAACGTATTTGCTCACGGTGTGTATTTCTAATCAGTTTGATGTTCCCTTTTGGCGTCTTAGTCTCCCTGTCTTTGTTTGAAGGTGTTGGTAACTTTCCAGTCTTTTGTCTTGTGATCTCGATAAAACACAAAGGCAGGCTGGGGGAAAGTCAGAAAGAGCGTGGCCAGCGAGACGGTCCTTCTCCAGCTGCAGTTGTAAAAAGAACTAAACAAGTCTTTGCCTGAATTTCCTTCTACGCTTAGCCAATATTTTTTTACTTCTCCCACACTTCAGTGGTCGTTTTAGACCCAACAGTAGACAGGTGAAAACTGAAAGGGAAGAATGTTGAATTTTGTGTTTAAATGTATGGGAAAAAAAATCTTGATATATTTGCTTTTATAATTCTTTGGGTCAAAAAGGCTCCCCACCCCTGGTTTATACTGCCAATTGAGTGATAGTTAAAGCTTTGCCAACAGGAAACTGGTGCCAGGAATACATTTTTCAAAATAATTTTGTCAAAAAGTGTGCCTTGGCTCAAAATTAGGTTCTTGTGCCTTCCACCTCATGACTTCTCAGCTTGAATTAAAATGATTCACTCCTATTCAAGCCACAGGAGAGTGGAAAACTTGATCCAATATATATTTATGAACCAGTGTATATACACCCCTATATAGTTGCATTTTAAAAAGGCATATTTCAATTATGCAAGAAAAATAGATGTTTTTTCGGTTGATGTACTTTCTTTTATAGAATGTCGCAATGTAAAGAATATGATACGAATAGTGCTTTATAATATATTCCTCGCATCGAAAAAATAGCATATTTATTTTATGCGCAAAAAAAGAGAAGGGTATCGCCGATTTGTCGTTTTGGTTTTGTTCTATGGGTTTTTGCTGTATTTATTTGTATTTCATGACAACGATTAATGCCCCGCCCACCCCACCGCCCTAATTACACATTTTCAAACGGGTGCTGTATTTTAGTATATTGAAAACCAGAGAAAGAATACAAACTACAGATACAGTCAGGGTTGGGTAGGGTTACTTTAACTGGATTACTTTCAATGACTTTTGGATTACTCCAATACCAAATATGCTAATAAAAGACAAAAGAAACTAAATATGAATAAAATGACTACATTTTGTGCAGGCTCGGGGAGTAACGGATTACATGGAAGGGCAAAAATGGCGAGCTGTCCGGATTTATTTTCATTTTGTTTCTGTTGCATTTTATGTTCGTTTTGCCGGAGATCAAAGCCAGGAGAGAAAGCTTACCACGTGTTGTGAGTCATCATTTAATTCATATTTAGTTTCTTTTGTCTTTTATTAGCATATTTGGTAATGGAGTAATCCAAAAGTAATTGAAAGTAATCAAGTTAAAGTAACCCTACCCAACCCTGGTCGCATTTGATGTTCGTTTTGCCGGGGATCAAAGCCAGTAGGGAAAGCTTACCATGTGTTGTTAGTCATCATTTGATTCATATTTAGTTTCTTTTGTCTTTTATTAGCATATTTGGTATTGGAGTAATCCAAAAGTAATTGAAAGTAATCAAGTTAAAGTAACCCTACCCAACCCTGGTCGCATTTGATGTTTGTTTTGACATAGATAGAAGAGATCAAAGCCAGGAGAGAAAGCTTACCACGTGTTGTGAGTCATCATTTAGGTTATTTTGTCTTTTATTAGCATATTGGCTATTGGAGTCATCCAAAAGTAATTGAAAGTAATCAAGTTAAAGTAACCCTACCCAACGAAATTGGACGTGGCACTCCAGGTTCACATTTAACAGTGAGGATAAAAGAAAACAAAGAAGATAAAGGAACAAATAGAATAGAATAGAATAGAATATACCTTTATTGTCATTGTGACAAAATGGGTTGAACATATTGTGACAACCAGGGTTGGGTAGGGTTACTTTAACTGGATTACTTTCAATGACTTTTGGATTACTCCAATACCAAATATGCTAATCAAGTAAAAGTAACCCTACCCAACCCTGGTTATATATTATATATACACACCCTGTCCCTTTAAGTTAAATTTAGCATAACTTGGATTTGAAATATATAAGGCTTGCGTGTAGAAATTTAGTTTTGCGTGTATATCAAAATGTTGAAAACCACTAACACTTTTTTATGGAACAGTCTTTTCAATAGATTTTAGCGCCCTCTGTTGACCAACAGGACGATGTGTTTGTAAATCCATTGACTGTATTTGACACCGTTGTTTCAATAATGCATCCGTGTAGAGCACAGGTGTCAAACAGGGGGCCCGCGGGCCAGATCAGGCCCACTAAGGGATTGAATCCGGCCCGCCAGACAAGACTTGGAGAAGCGCAAGAGAAAAACAAGCTGCAGGTTGAAATATGTCAACTTGATGTTGCCAAAGAAAGGTGCCTCTCAAAAAGATACTGTATTTGTATTTATTTCTCTCTCTCTCTTTTCCACCCCTTTTCTCCCACTCTCTCTCTCTCTCTTTCTCTCTCTTTCTCTCCCACCCCTTTTCTCCCACTCTGTCTCTGTTTTTTTCACTCTCAGTGTCTCTCTTCTCTTCCTTTGTTGCTCTTTGTCTGTTTCGCTCTCTGTGTCTCTCTTTTTCTCTTCCTTTGTTTCTTTCTCTCTCTGTGTCTTTTAACCTCTTTTGCTCTAACTTCCTTTTTTCCTTTCCTCCCTTTTCTCTTTCTCTCTTCCTACCCTTTGCACTTTCTTTTCTCTTTTCTCTATTTCTTTTTTGATTTCTTTCTTCCTCTCCCTTTCTTTTCCCCCTCTCTCACGACATTTTATCTCTTGTTTCTCACGCTCTCTCCCCTCTCTCTCTTTTTCTTTCTCTCTCTCTTCCACCCCTTTTCTCTCTCTTGCTCTCTCTATCTCTCTCACTCCCTCTCATTCCTTTTCTCTCTCTCTTTCACCCTTTCTCTCTCTCTCTCTTTCACCCTTTCTCTCTCTCTCTTTTACCCCTTTTCTCTCTCTCGGTCTCTGTCATTCTCCGTGTCTGTCTTTTTCTCTCTCTCTTCCACCCCTTTTCTCTCTCACCCCTTCTCTCTCTCTTTCTCTCATCCCTTCTTTCTCACCCTTTTCTCTCCCCCTTCCACCCCTTTTCTCTCTCTCTCTCCCTTCCACCTCTTTCTCTCTCTCCCACCCCTTTTCTCCCACTCTGTCTCTGTCACTCTGTGTCTGTCTTTTTCTATTTCTCTCTTCATACCCTTTGCGCTTTCTTTTCTCTCCTTCTCTTAGGATTTCTTTCTTCCTCTCCCTTTCTTTTCCCCCTTCTCTCACGACTTTTTCTCTTTTGTTTCTCACGCTCTCTCCCTCTCTCTCTTTCTTTGTCCCACCCTCTCTCCTTTTCCCTCCCTCTTTCTTTTATTTCTTTATTTCTCTTTTTCTTTCTCTTTAATCTACTAGTCCGGCCCCCGAGAGAGTGTTTGTTCTATCGTGTGGCCCCCGAGTTCAAATGACATCATTAGCAAAAGCCTTAATGTGTGAGGACGACAAAAACAAAGTTTTTGGGGTATATTTGGCTCACAAATACTTGAATGGAGTCAAGTCGTGCTCACAAAGGATTGTTGTACAGTTTCTTGCATGTTCCTCCGTATATCTGATATATTCGTGCCGTCCGTAGAGTAGAAAACAGCAAAATATTAAAAATCTGCATCAGCATCAATGTCTCGTGACTTTTTTTTTGCTACAAATAAGATTCAAGCACCTTTTAAGGATTTTAAGGCCAAATTTTGATTTTTTTTCCATTACCTTCAAAGGCCGAAATCCAGTGATGACCAAAGAATGTATATTTTTTGTGTCTGTTGACTTTAATGATTAAAATAAAATCGCTAATTGGCTGCTAGCTCATACTTTCTGCTATTTTGTGTCAAGAACAGGAACAGGACCCAAACGCGTGACGTTCTCACACAAGCCTTTTATTTTACGGGAAATTGGGAGTCATGCTCGTTAGGCAGCAGTCTGGCGTGAAATGATAGGAAGCCAGAGGCTGACGAGATCGATACCAATTGCCCGAGTTGATATCGGACACATGGGGTCAAAACCGGACAGGACGGGACAGACGGGATAGATAATGAATCAGGATATCGAAAATAAACAGGACAAACTAGCCGGGAACGAAAACTGGAGAGAATAATAAACAGGACATAAATAGACGGGAACGAAACTGCAAACCGATATTAAACAGGACAAAATAAACGGGAACAATACCGTAAAGGAAATACCAACAGGGACAGGACCGAGTCGAAACCCACGTCTTGCGGGGCAGAAGTTCGTTGACGGGCTGACAAAGGAAGCGTGAGAGTGCTGAGCTTAATATAGACAGAAAGACAATCTGTTAACCAGACAGACAAACAGGAGCAAAAAACAGGACAGGTGAAAAAGGGCTTCACGCGTAAAAAGAGAGATTCGCAGACGGACCGACAAAAGGGGACTGACAGGACAGAGTTGAAATACTGACAGGGAGCCAATCGGTCAACGAGCTGCAGCTGGTGCCACACGGGCGGGGCCAATTGGGCGCCATGGCAACAGTGACATTTTGAACTATTCGAATATATGATCTACGTTCTTTTTTTTAATATTTTAATCTTAGAGACTGCTGATATTTTGCTTTTTGTTTTACTTATTTTAATTCATATTTATTATCCGTTGTGTTTCACAGAGGATCTGTGTCTAAATTTGTTCAAATAGAATCATAAAAAGTTGATCATAGATCTGAAGAGTTCATATTTTTAACTTATTATATCATTATTTTGCATATTAAGGAATTGAGTCTTGTTTTTTTACTTTAAATCTGTCCAGTGTGTAAAAATACTGAAATTATGTATTTTTGTCAGGACCAGAACGGAAACAGGACCCAATTGCGCTACGTTTGTCACAGGTTTTATTGGAGGAAAGAGAAAGGGCCGCGCCCACGATCCGGTGTTTGCTCGACGCGGGAAGCAAGTCGCTCTCGTACTCGGATTGTGCTCCGAATGTGGAAGTGGATCTTCCATAGCGAGCGATGGCGGTGTCAGGGACGGAAAAAAAACGGTCGTAGCCGGGACTGGGAGAGCAAGGTGTGGTCGGGGTCGTAAGCGAGTCGTAAGCCAGAACGGGAGAGTAGACGTAGTCAGGGGACAAAAAGAGATCGTAAGCCGTCACGGGAGAATAGAAGTGGTCAGGAGCAAAAACAGGTCATAGCAGGAGACAGATGGGAGAAAAACGGGACAGGAAGGCTTGCCTTGTTAAAACAGAGCTTCGCAGACGGACTGACATCAGGGGACTGAAAGGACAGGGTTCGAATCCTGACAGGGAGCCAATCAGAACCCGCGGCCGTTGGCGCCAAATGAGCGGGCACAGCTGAGTCACATCAGTAATCATGACAATTTTACAAATAGCTTTTCAGCAGATCTGTGAATATTGTCATCATTTGATTTATTTTTCATGGATCCTAGCAAAAGATATAAAATTACTTATTCCTAAATAGTTTGCAAAATAGTGCAGTGGTTAGCAAAGATCAAGAGCGGGTGGAAACATAGGTTGGCTTCAAGAAGGATGGGCACTACCAGCCTGTACTTACCTAAGACACACCACAGGAAATAGTGCCCCAACAGCCATAGTGGTTAAGGGATCCGACCGACTAACCAACCATATTATAAGTTGCAAACCGGCTCTTCTTCGTGAGCTGAGCCAAGAGAGCGGGTTTTCTAAATAGGGCTGTCCCTCAGGGTGCGACAACGCCACAACAAGCAACCAGAAAAGGTGTGTGGGCATCATTTTCACACACTTTTTAAACAAAATGTCTTCATTTATTGCGTGGTTTATAGAGTCAGTCTCTTAGCTAGCTTCTTTTTAGGTTTTTACCCGTTTACTTTTCTATCCAACCTTCAAGCTACTTTTTAGCTATTAGGCAGGCGATCTAGCTAAGTTGCTAGTTGAGAGGTTAGGAACAAAAAGAAGCTTGATGCTTGAAAAAGCTCGGAGGCCCCTACTATAAAGCTACAGAACAAACTTTTGTGTTGTAAAGTTTTAACATTTATTCTACTGAAATCTGACTCCGACAGTTGAAGCATGTCCAGAAGCTGGAGAAGTTATTGAGCTGAGTATAGTCCACATATTAATTTATTTAGCTGTATCAAAGAGTTGAACATATCGGATCTTTCTTCCTTGCCAATTACAATCGTGTGGAGAAAGACAGCGACGGGGCTCCAGGGTTACCCGTTTTTATGACACATGGCGATGAAATGTTCACGCCTCATGACCAAGCAGCTGGCTGATTGGTCCGTGGTCGTCGATGCAAATTTCCCAGTAGTCCTTTGAAGCTTGGGAGAAGGGTGATAGGTCATCGCCCTACCCCCCCAGGCGAGGTGATTAGTCATTGTTATCTGCACAGACGGAAACCAAAGACACAATCCAAAGCAAAACGCGGTTTACGACACCCTTCTCTCAGAGTTTGCCCTCAAACACTGAAGTCAGATTTTAGAACAAGTATATTTGACTTTACGTAAGATAAAACAGTGTATAAAATAGTATATAACTTCAGTGTCGCCCTTCAAAATTGAGTTAAAATGGCTGTCACAGAATCTCTCAATTTGAGACAAATGTCTGGCATTAATGAGTTCATGTTGGGAAGAACCCCGCAGAGTTCAGCGCGTCAATTAGCCAAAGTGTTTGAGGATTAGCTGTTTCCGCAGTTCCTCAGCTTCTATGTCACGGTCCTCGGGTCTAAGATCCAGAGATTCCGGTTGCTCCAGCGGGTCCGTCCTTTCCAAAGTCCAAGCATCTAATCCCGACTGCAGGGAGGCGTTGTGGAGAACGCAACAAGCCAACACGATGGATGCACTCCTTTCCGGTGAGTACTGTGCGAAAAAAGTTGTATTAGGTGGTTAGGGATTTGCAGAATAATGTTTTTCAAATATTCACTTCCTCAATGTAAGCCAAACGAGCACCTGTAAGTAACCTTTGGTGCCGTCTAAGCATCGGAAACGAGTCTGGATGGCCCGAAAGGTCCTATCCACAATCTCGTGAGTAGCGGTGTGAGCCAGATTGTACCCAAACTCTGCGGGGGATTCCGGGCAATCCACCGGTGTCATCAACCATTTCCTGAGGGGATAACGGCTATCACCTAGTAAGCAGAGAACCGTAACACCTATCCCTCGTCGATGAACTCAAATTCTTGATATTTTTGCGACGCAATCAATTCTCACCCAGTAAATATCCCTCTGCAGTGTCCTGCATTTCTTTGGAGAGGGTCGATCTTTCAAGAACATCTAGACCTCTGAGCCCACCTGGCCAGTGAGTTTCTGCACTGAGTAACAATCCCCGAGCGTCACAAACCAGCTGACAGCCAATGGAATGAAATCCTTTCTTGTTTACGTAGGATGAGTCTTCACTGTTGGGAGCCTTGATGGCCACCTGAGTACAGTCCAGAACTCCTAGAACATCTGTCAATCCTGCCACGTTCTGGAACTCCTGAAAGGTCTGCTCTCGGATAGTGGCCTCTCTGCATAAGAAACACCATTCTTCTACATAAATACTGTATTTTCCGCACTATAAGGCGCACCTAAAAGCCTTTATTTTTTTCAAAAGCTGACCATGCGCCTTATAATACAGTGAGTCTTATATATGGCTCAATATTAAATTCGCAAGGTCTCGCAACTTACGCAACAGCCGCCGACTCGATTTTCCCCCGAACGTGGAGTAGTCCGCGGTGTATGCTGGGATTTATATACCGGCGTTTCATTTCCTAACCAATGTGTCAATCATCATTTGAATCAGTCACTATTGGCTAAAGTTATTCAGAGGTAAAGGGGGCGGATCTTTTTTATCATTTACAGGCTCGCATAGGCTAAAGGGGCGAAACAAAGCCTGCAATTGGCCAAAAAAGATGAATGCGAATCACACGTTGGGTTGCACTACGGCATAGAGAAAACATTTTTTACTATTCTGTATTTGTAAATATTTGACTCTCCCGGATTGACTACACTCACGGTTGTAAGAAGACCAAGGTTACGTATTGTTATTGAAGGTGATGGCTGCAAGAGAACTTAGGTGAGCTATGCGGCTTTATATTTTCCCGGTATCTTGTTTTAGAACGATCTTGATGTTTCTGTGATGAGTCTATTTTTAAACTCAATTCAATTCAAAGTGTTTATTGTCATATGCACAGTAAAGAACCCCGTTTCCCTGCACAATAAAATTCTTACTTTGCTGTCCACACAGTTGCCAGCAAAAAATAAAATGGAAACTAAGATATGTTTGGCATTTCTTGAATCCCGAGACTTTAACCTTCCGAATGATATTTGGAACGATGCATTTGAGTGACATCGTACAGACACTGTTTCCGTACATGTCTGAGACACGTATTTGCAGGCTTTGGGAATGTAAAGGGGGTAAGAAGTTTGACTGAACTATCTGACTGTTTTGGCGACGTTCCCATTGTAGCGCCTTATAATCCGGTGCGCCTTATGTATGGAAAATATAGGACCAAAAACGATTTTTTTGGGGGTGCGCCCTATAACGCGGAAAATACGGTACATAAATATTTTGAATTATCGAGTTACCTTTTCAATGTGATAAACTGGGGTGCTTTCTCAACCAGAGCCTTGGTGACATTGGAAACACATCTGGACATTGACGCTTGGCTGATTCCAATAGTATCACCCATCAATGTCTGAAAAGAGCCTGATGTGTAGAAGCCCAATGCCGCAAGTACCTGGACCTCAGGGCTGATGGCTCTGGATCTTTGTGTCCTTCTAGAGAGGGACTGTGAGAAAAGATAAACACGTTAACAGTATAGTCACCTTCAATGTTCCCTCTAATTTTCCTTACGGGTCTGAGCGTTCACACCAAGTCGGTGAGCAACGCTTGAAACAACAGTGAGCAACGGCAATCCCAAGTGTGGCAACTAAGTCATTATCAAATATGTCCAAAACTTGACATCAAGTTACATTTTGCTGAGTTTCCGGCAATGCAAAATTATTTTTCTCTTTTGAATGAATTGACTCATGTACGGTTGCAAAGGTTGCAGGCTCACAAACGTCATTTGTTTTTACAATTCTTTCACAAGATTTCCATTTCTTTTTTTCCCTGGTATCTTTTGTCGCATAATACTAACATTTTGGGGGGCTTATTTAGTCGGTTGCACGATACACAACTGCATTTAATCAAATTTTTTGTGGAAGTACAAGTTGGCAACAAGATTGACTAGGTATAATTGGAAATTATTTGAATGCAACACAAACTTTTTCTTCTTTTTCAATGTTTTTTTCTATTTTTTTTAATTCCTGTCAAAAAATCTCATTGTGTTTATTTTTCCTAGCTGTTACTTTTTTCTTTTTGTTCTCTATTTCCTTTTTTTCCTTTTGTTTCTTTCTTTTCGTTTTTCAGTTTTTTTTTCTGAATTTTTCCTTCTTTTTTTCTCTTCCTTATGTTTCTTTTTTTCTCAGCTTTTCACTACTTTTTCATTTCTGTATTTTTTTCTTTTTTGTTCTATTTCCCCTTTCTTTAAGTCATTTTGTGCATAATTTTACATAATATTTGGTCATGTTGGGATTTAAGAAGCAAAAACAACCTGAAGAGCCGTTTGGGAACGAAAGAGCCGGCTCATTTTAGTGAGCCGAGCCAAAGAAGCCGGTTCTCGAAAAACTCTACTGACTTTACTCAACTTCGTTCTACTTCGACATTGACTTCAAAATACAGTTAGGGGAATCCTTGTATTTTGACCTTCATGCACTGTAACTTTGACTTAATTCGCTTCTTAATTAGCAATTTGGAGCCCTGATTTTGGTGAGCTGGCTAGATTTTCTTCTGCGCGGAAAAGCTCTGGGTAGTGCGCAATTGCACACGCGCGCAATTTAGAGGGAACATTGGTGACCTTAATGCTCACAGAAACTTCTGATTGTGTGCTCTTTAACATGTGAATAGTTGACCTCTCGGAGTAACTCCACCAAGTAGAGGATGAAATTTCTCGGGAAGCCGAATTGTGTGAGGAGGAAATCATCTGATACAGAGTCCAAGTCAAACCGGTCCAGGGTTTTGTGACCACGGCCATGTAGCAGTAGATCACAGTCCAAAACAGCTATTGAGATCGCCATGCTCTGTGAAATAATACATACAGATCATACACACAGGGTTAGGTAGGGTTACTTGAACTGGATTATTTTTCAATGACTTTTGGATTACTCCAATAGCAAATATGCTAATAAAAGAAAAAAGAAACTCAATATGGATAAAATGAATCAATTTTGTGCAGGCTTGGGGAGTAACGGAACACATGGAATGGCAAAAATCATGTCGGCAAGCTGTTTGGATTGATTTTCATTTTGTTTCTGTCGCATTTGATGTTCGTTTTGCCGGAGATCAAAGAGATCAAAGCCAGGAGGGAAAGCTTACCACGTGTTGTGAGTCATCATTTGATTCATAAAGTAAAGTAACCCTACCCAACCCTGCATACACACGTAAGTCTTGTGGAAAGAATTGTGAGTCTTTCATGGTTCCTTCTTTTTTTGGCAGAGTCTATGGCCGGAAAAGGTTAAGGGGGTGTATTTGTGGCGGCAGTAGCTCAGGAGGTAGAGCGATCGTTTTAGGATTAAGGGATCCCAGTTCGAATCCCGGCTTGTCCGTGTTACATGCCGAAGTGTCCTTGGGTAAGACACTGAACCCCCAATATGCAGGTTAGCGCCTTACATGGCTGCACAGATCACGTCCGCTATTGGGAAATGTGAAGCACAATGTAAAGAGCTTTGGGAAGTCATTGACTTGAAAAGCGCTATATAAATGCAGATCATTTCATTTCATTTCAATAGATTTCCCCTACATACATATATTTGGTATATATACCAATTAACGGGAATTCATTTAAACATAACCTGTTTAAAGTCAATGGTTTTACATAAATAAACTTTACCTAGATGTTTTGAGCAGTGTTCTCGTTTGCTCGCGTCCCTGCGTCTTAGACGCATCATTTTTTCTGGGGACGCATTGTGTCAAATCAACTTGCGTCCCCGGGACGCAACTTTTTTGACACCAAATTGTCATTATTATCCGATTACTTTTTTTTTTTTTCAAACAAAGATTTACCGCACTCCAAACTTTTTGCCAGGCAGATCCGCCATTGTTGTTTTGGTCTCGCGCCGATCTCGGCCAACGAAATCTCGATGCTTCGAGATGAAGTCATTGTTTTGGTGGTTGTTGAGTGAAAGAGAAGTATGCCTCCGAAAAAACAGTTGGTATTAGGTGCAAATACACACAAAAATTGGTAATTTCTTCAGTGTCGGTAATAAGTCGAAACATAATACAGAAAGTGGTAACAACGGCAATCATTCCGGCGCGAAAAAAACGGCGGAGAAATTCTTCAGAAGACCGCGAAGGCAAGGAAAACACGTGTTTTTAAGCGAACGATTCGACGAAAGATAAACAAAAGAATACTAGCAAGAAAAGGACATTTCTGCCAAAATGGACTCAATTCTATTCCTGGTTGCGCTATGAGGAGGATGATAACGGAGGCGACATGTTCTGTGATGCGTGCACCCAGCGTGACAAAAAAACTGGGTTGCATAAATCATTTCGCAATACGAACTTTCATAAAAGCACATTGGATCGGCACAACGACAATAAAAACCACAAATTAGCTATGGAAATTCCGTTGCTGCAATTGGACCTTGAGAAGGCATTAAAATTGTGGCAGGACGGCAAACCACGAAGAATATATGAACTGAAAAGTGATTAAAACTGCATGAATATATACAGTGGAACCTCGGTTTTCGAACGCCTCTCAGTTCGGACAAATCGGTGTTCGACCAAAAATTTCAAGAAATTCTTGCTTCGCTGTTCAGTCAAAAAATCGGAGTTCGAACGGCGGTACGCTAGGGTGCGATGCTGAGCGGCGTACGGGTGTTTTAGCCCCTAATTATGCCTCCAAAGAAGGTCGGTGCAAGCAGGACAGGTGAAAAAAGACAAGTTGTTCGTACAACTATTGCCTTTAAGAAAGACATAATAGCTAAATATGAAAGAGGTGTACAAATTTCCGATCTTGCTAGTGAATCCAGCATGGCTAAATCTACTATCAGTACGATTGTAAAGAATAAGGAGGCTGTGAAATCGAGTGATGCGGCTAAGGAAGTTAGCGCTATAAGCAAGCAACTGCCGCAAGTTTTGGAAGAGGTTGAAAAACTTTTGATGATTTTTCTCTCCCCACCGTCCACCACAAAGGTAAGAAATCCTATTCATAATCCTTTTTTTTATTTTTACACGTTCATGTTAGCGTAATCTTTCGTACGGAAGATTACGCTAACGCGAACGTACGATTAGCCTGGGTTGACTTCATGTTTACGTTCATGGTAAACATTCAGGGTGTTGGAACAGATTAAAACGATTTTACATTACTTTTAATGGGAAAAACGATTTCGGTGATGGAACAAATCGGTTTTCGAACGGGGTTCTGGAACGGATTATGGTCGAGAACCGAGGTTCCACTGTAGACTAATATTTTGTATAATGTACAATATTTTTGTGAACTGAAAAATCGGAAGTGATAACTGCTTTGTATTACGAATTAAGTGTGATGATTAAAACTGAATGAATATATAGATTTATATATTTATTTATATATTTGTCGCCGATTTACAATTTCAACCTCGATAACACTAAATTTTGGGGTCCCATAAATCTCTGTTGGGACCCATAGATTTTTGAGCATGCGAGTCCCCGGGACCCATCACTTTTCAGAGGAAAAATGAACACTGTTTGAGTTGGATGGCAACATTATCTAGAATAGTGTCTCTCAACTGGTAGGTCAAGACCCAAAAGAGGGTCGGGAACCCGTATTCAGTGGCTCAGTGGCCTCTGCCGTGGCAAAATAATGCTAAGAGAAGATAAAAATTGAGTCTTGCCTCCACAATAGATGACGATAATGCCTTACTCGATCTCTTCATCCTCTTAAGTCAATCAGCGCTGTCCCAATTGTATTTAAGAAGGACCACATCTCATTTTATTGTGATTTTATATGTTTCGTTTCCCTTTGCTGCCAAAAATAACGGATCCCAAGAAAATTAGAGATAACGGGAAGGAAAAGTGGAAAACAGTGACAACAATCGAGTCAAAGTAGAAAAAGATTACGAAATACGAAAACATCGTTCAAATCTCTGCCATTGAAGCACTGCTTGAAGGTAAATGGTTCACAATGTTGTATTTACAGATTTTTTTTACTAGTATATTTATATATATTAACTATAATTATGTAATCATCGTTTTCAAGGTACGGGATTATATTTTATATCTCGGGTACGAACTTTGTATTGCTAGTTGAAACTATGTGGATATTTAAAGCCAGTTTTAGGGGATCAACAAACGAAATGCATTGTACAGAAAAATTGAAATACAGTATTCAAAATAATAAAGACACCATGGGTAGTTATATTCAAAATAAAACGCATACGAACGATAAAAACATGTATTTGTGTTTTTACCGTAACAACGTACCTTAGCAGCAAACTGATGTCACTTCGAAAAAGTACTTGACTATACTGGATCCTAGATTCGGCAAAAATAGGGGGGGGGATTCGAGCTTCATACATATACAATCATATAAAAACAACTGATTATAATTTAAATTGCATTAGATGAATACTTTACGTGTTATTATTTTTCAAAAAATATTTCTCTTTTATGCCCTGCGTGCATCAATTCGCGAAAGTGCTGTTGAGAAATCGTTGATATCTAAACACGTCGACATGAAGAGATAAACATCCAATGTACAGTCAGTGTTTACGTTGTTTACATCGGAATATGCCATATTGGTGATTCGGGACATTTAAATTATTGAGCCTGGTTATTGAACTATATTGTGTCTCACTAAAGTCTGTTTTGTAAAGGAAAAGCTCATGTAAGTTCACCTTTTTTGTGACAGGGTTAAAGTACGCGACATATGGCTAGCTTGTTGTCCAGCCTAGCATTAGCTTTTTACCAATGATTCATCAGTTCTAGATATTGACAACCAAATAACATTTTGTTTTCTTGCTTAGCTCTACGCTTTATATAATATGTGACTTCAAAGCCTTAGATCATAAACATTGAAATATGAATAGCGACGCAAAAGCAGGACTAGCTTAACCTTAAACGTTTCTGCTATCATATTTTTGTTGATTTTACGTTGACTATGTCAAATATGCGCAATGTATGTAATATCGGAAGTGTTATATCCGCAGGGGTTCTAAATAGAGGTAAAAATTAGGCTTCTAATCCCGTGCGATATGTTCAAGAGTACATTTCTGAGGAAACATTGAGAAGGTTGGTAATGGAATTTGAAAGAGTGTGATAGGCGTAAGTTGTGTGAATGTTGGGAAGAGTAAGGGTATGAAGTGTGGAAATAAGGTTACATGGACAGGTTGCATGGACAGATGCTGGAAGAAGTTGAAAGCTTTAGGTACTTGGGTTGTGATGTGGCTGCAGTTGTTGGAATGGAGTGTGAGGTATTGCACAGAGTCAATCAAGGAAGCAAGGTTTTGGGTGCTCTGAGGAGAGTGATGAGCATGGATGTTAAGAGGGGACTGTATGAGAGTCTGATTGTGCCGACTGTGTTGTATGGTGCAGAGACTTGGAGCCTGAACGCAGATTTGAGAAGGAAATGAAATGTTTTTGAGATGAAGTGTTTGAGGAGTATGTTACAAGATTGGATAGATTGAGAAATGAAATTGTGAGAGACACAACTGGAGTCGCCGTGGAACTGAACAAGCGTGTGGATATGAGAGTACTCGGTTGGTTTGGACACATGGAGAGGATGGATGAGGAGCGAATGTTGAAGAGGATCTACAGAGCAGAAGTCAATGGAAGGAGACCAAGAGGAAGGCCGTGATTGACGTGGATGGTGTTATGAGTGCACTGCAGGAAATAGGTCTAAATGTAGTGGAAGCTAGAGCTCTTGTTGGTGATAGGAATGAGTGGGGAGGTGTTGTAAAAGGATAGTGGGATGTTTGGACGCTCGTATGATGCGGCAGGGGTAAACCAGCGAAAGCTGTCGGGCCTTGCTGTTGAACAGAAGAGTGTGTTGTGTCACCCTGACCCGAGTGACATGGCCGCTTTCTTGTGTCCTGTTTCATCTGGAGGGACAAAAGCATGACCAACTTGGGTGCCGAGGTGCTTAACTTGTTAGGGTGTTTGCACATTTGGGTTGGCCACGGTGCAAAAAATGTTTGTGTGTGTTTTTTGCTACAGTTTCCCTTTTTATTTTCTTTGTTTTTGTGTATGTGTTTGTCTTGCTGTTGATCAACCCTCTCGAGGGATATAACCAGGGTAGATGGATAGATAGATAGATTCTCTCATATGTAGTGTAGGCAAAAATCTCTTCTTCGTGTTTTGAAACTGACCACTATTACAGCATTGCAATATACATCAGTTGATGTCACTTGTGCTTTTTAAACAGCGTCTACATTTCGTCTCGATTGCAGGGTCCCCACAACATGGACAGCGATCTGAATCCCCAGGATAAAAAAGACTTGGATAAGTTCATTAAGTTTTTTGCCCTAAAGGTGAGGTATATCAGGATCACATTGTCTCACCAATAGGAAAAAAAGTAATGGATCTGTTTTTGTTTATGTTCAGTAACATTTTCTATGAATTGTTGATCCATATGTAGACTGTCCAAGTGATAGTCCAGGCTCGCCTTGGTGAGAAGATATGTACTCGTTCGTCTTCATCCCCCACTGGCTCTGACTGGGTATCTAAAATGTTTTTTATTGTTGATGACAGTAACTCTTAAGGATGTGTGGATGGCATGAAAAAACATGGAAACAAGTCTCTAGGTAACAAAAGAAGGAAAGGAAGACATATGCGAAAGTTGTATTGAGAAAAGACCAAAAAAGGCACATGCTCCACCACAAGAATTGATATAACTCCTTTAGGATACAAGCAAATATTTTTAGGAGCTATGGCGCAGAGGCCTCTGTAAAACAATATCTTCTTGGATAGAATCGGCCTATTATATCTTTTGGAAAGGATTAGAGCATTTCTTTTTAGTTTGAAAACAAAAAATGTGTCTAAATGATCATTCCTATTGTCAAGCTGAACTGCGTTGTTGTTTTGATTGTTTTCATTTTGAGTGTGAGTGTAATTTAATCAGACGTGTTCATTTTGCAGTTTAATGTGGCAATTAAAGACATCCCAGAAGTGACCCATGAAGCCAAGAAAGTTTTGGCTGGTCAACTACCAGGCGTCGGACACTCTATGTGCGTGGAGATCTCATTGAAAACTTCAGAGGTAAACCCTTCATTTATACAGTGCATTTTCTATTAAACAGTTAGTGATTCTCTACTACAACAAAAAATACACATTTTGCATAATTCTTATTTGAAAATATAGTGTTACTTTTCCACAATACTGGTTCCGCTGCCCGGTGCTTATTTTAAGAGTTGCTTGTTGGCTCCTCTATTTGACTTTTTCGGGGATAATTGGGTCCAATGGAACATCCAATTTTTGCACCATCTCTGGTAGTTCTGCCACAGTTGATCTTGTCTTGTAATGGCCGAGTAAGTAGGTGTTATGTTTTGCTCCCCCACATCCATGCCATTAGATTAGGCAGTTGGTTGTTTTGTTTCGGTAATTGGATTTTAAAAAGTTTGTGTTTCATTTAACACGTAAAATACTGCCACTCTGAAGATCCATTTATACTTGGGACATGAGCGTCCCTGTTGACCACTGGGAACTTAAGCATCAAATTGCAAATAGTACTGTTGTTTCCCTCCAAGTCAAGTTGTGTCGCTGCAGATAGCAATGAGTGCGACTCCCCTGTTGTGGTTGCATCACATCCTTTTAAGCGAATGCGAAAGTGGTTGGTTAAGTTCTCGGTAACGAAAAACAAAAGGACCTTTTGAATACCACAGTGGTACATCTTCTTACGATTGACCCATCTTACGAATGTTTCGGCAATCCCAAATTTACCCCTGACTAATATTTTCCTCGTTATACGATCAGTTTTCCAGCATCTGAAGTCAGGGATGATACCAGTGCTGCCGGAAGAGTATTCCCCCCAAATATTTCCAAAATCCAAAACCTCACTTTCCCCCCGTTAAATACTTTCCGTGTTTTCGTCCGCCATGGTGTGTTGATTCCTATGATTCGGGGAAAAACATGGAAAATGAGCAGCCGCGAAAGAATTGAAGATGAATCGATGGGTCGCAAGTGGAGGAAGCTGTAAAACAAACTCCAACAATCTTTTATCCGTGTGTGTTGCTTTGTAAACAATACTTAAATAATCCAAAACCAAACTCAGTTTTGTTTCTGTTGTATTTCTAAATAGACACACTTGTATGCGTGTCTGTGTTATTGTAAGGCAACCGCGGCAACTCTATCGTGCGTTGCGCTCTGTGTAATATTCGATACAGAAATAGAACCAGTAACGGAGACTGCTTCTTTTGACACGGTGCGCCCTATGCCCATGAAAATCCGATGATTAAACCACCAACATATCTCATTTATTGTACACAGTCATATGTACAAATTTGGAAACCAAAATATGTTACACAGTCCTCCTGTATGCATTCTTCTAATGCAAGAGTTGGGTAATCAAAAAACAAACATTAAAAATAATCCCCCCATGTTTCTGTTTGGGCGCCTGTTGTGGACAGTGAATCGGTATTGTGGAAATTATGAATAAGAATGAAACACAAATGTAGCTAAAAATGATCTCATGGTCAATTAGTTCACTCTGTTTTCACCCAGGGGGACTCCATGGAGTTGGAGACTTGGTGCCTGGAAATGAATGAAAAGTAAGTGATTTTATACTTGTGTATTTCAAAACAATCTTAAACATGTTAACATAAACAAAGCATTTGAGCTCAAAGGCAAATTGCCTAATTATGTAGAACTCAGTAAAAACAGGTGCTTGAAATGCTTACATTTTAATGTGCTTTCTAGGTCAGGAAAATGCTTGAATTGTAGGTGCTTGAAATTGTTGCCATTGCCATGTTTCTTGTTGGTCCAACTATAGACCAAGCGAGAAATGAAGAAAAAAGTGCATCAAAATGACGTCGACTCGCCTGCTCTGGTGGCAGCTCTTCATTATGGTGTTGTCATGTGAAGCATCACCGCCACCTACTGGCTGCTCTATTTAGTCAAGTCAAGTCAAGTCATTTTTATTTGTATAGCCCTAAATCACGAAGAGTCTCAAAGGGCTTCACAGATTATTACACTATATTACACAGACTATTTTTCAGCCGACGAGAAGAGTAGGTTATTCATATGCTATGGAGTAGAAGTGAGTTTAGATAATCAGCTCATCAGATTTTTTTTTTTTATTGATTAATTATCAATAATAATAGAATAATATGCAGCAAATTATTTAGTAATTTCATGTTTTGCTGGGGATCTCTGAAAAACACATCAAATATGATTGAAAATAGTCACACCAAGGGACAATTTGGATCGGCCAATTCACCTGATAACCCACGCAAGCACGGGGAGAACATGCAAACTCCGCACAGGAGGTTCGATCTCATGACCTCAGAACTGTGCCGCACATGCGCTAACCACTGTGCCGCCATGCTGCCCCTAAAATGCGAAATCATGATGGGTAAATATGTTTTTTACTTTTCAGGTGTGACAAGGACATAAAAGTGTCGTATACCGTCTACGACCGTCTGTCCGTCCTTCTGAAATCTCTGCTCGCCGTCACCAGAGTAACACCAGCCTATAAACTGTCCAGAAAACAAGGACATGACTATGTCATATTATACAGGTGAGTTACATTGCTTCCCTGTCACTTTTCACACAGCTTTCCCCCTTTCTCATGCTTGTCACCTATGTTTCCCGTCTAGAGTCTATTTTGGAGAAGTTCAGATGAGAGGATTAGGAGAAGGTAGCTATTTCAGGTTGTTTTTTATTTGTGGTAATGATTTACACAGCAGGTCTAAGACTGCGTATTCCATACTGTGGTCTCGACTAAGGATCGACCGATTTTTCAGGGCCTAACCAGGGGTGTCAAACTCAATTATACAGAAAGCCAGAACTCAAACCACACCTTTGGTCGCGGGCTGAACAGGATAAATATTTATTGAATACACTAAAACTTCCCTTTTTTTAAAAAAAATATGAATTTAAAAAAAGTCAGGAATATTATTCCAGAATAAACAAACTTAAACATTAAATGAATTAAAAATCATTGCTCTCCATAAAAATATCTCCTGTCCTGAAAAAATGGAAATATAAATAAAATTTGTGCCTTTCACTTTGGGAATTTGCTTTAGTGAAAAACATCTTCATATTCTTCTTTAACCTTTCAACTTTCTGTATCTTTTCTCTGGATTCAAGTTTTTCAGCTTACTCTGAAGTTTTGTCTCGTAGTGCCGTTTTACATTAAATTCTTTAATTACGGCCACAAAAGCTCCACCAATAAGACACACGGGTTTACAGGCAATGTCAGTTACCATAATTCTCTCGGCCATTGTGGTTTTTAGCATCCGAGTATAGTTTGGAAGTAATCAGCGTTTCATAGACCCGGATCATTATAGTAGATGTATATAAAAGGATTTCACGGGCCGGATATAATTGTACGCCGGGCCGGATGTGGCCCGCGGACCGTTGAGTTTGAAACATGTGGCCTAAACGATACCGATTTTTAGTGTTCAAAAAGGGCGGAAACCGATATTTGATATTCATTTACTGTTAAAACGTAAGAATTGGCGTCATGAAAAAAGAAACGAAGAATATTTGTTATAGATTCAAATTAATAGCTCTCTGAAACCTTTTACAGTAAAGAAAATGTGAATTTCATCACTACTAACATGACTTATCTTTCACTCAAACAAAAACGGAGTAGGAAATAAAAGTAAGTGTAGCAGCAACTTGTACTAGATTTTTTACAGTTAGTAAATAAAAATGCCAATGCAATCAACATGACTTAAAATAACTTAAAAAAAAAAATCAGCGAAGCTCGCGGATTGAAAAGTGGGCACTCTCTTAGAGCCAGATTGACGAACTAATGTTATGATAACAGCTAATCACTCAGCCTTCCACTTTAGCGTGCTTTTTATGCTCTCTCTCAATCACAAACACACACTAATGTTATGATAAAAGTTAATATAGCAGTCTCCACCTGAACGTTCGGCCTTTCGAATAAATATAAATGAAGATATGGATATGCTTCAAATTCCTAAATATCAGTGCCGATAATCGTCCCGCCCGATAAACGGTCGACCTCTAGTCTGGACAAACCTCAATTCTTGCTCATTAAAGTTGTTCCTCAATTTTGAAGGTTTCCAAACTGTGCGAATCGGCGTGGTGGGAACTCCTGTCGGCACGGTCACGCTTTCCTGCGCCTATCGCACCAACCTGGCTTTAATGGCCTGCAGGTATTAACATTTGCCTCATACTAAATCTGCTTTTACAGAATAACACTAGAATGTTTTACCTCTTTGTGAACAACAATATTATGTTGGGTTTGCAGACAGTTTGAACGGTCGGCACCCATCATGGGAATCATTGTGGACCACTTTGTGGACCATACCTGTGGCAACCAGCTACCTGCACATATGGGTCACCCTTGTAACTACAGGTACCCTTGTAGCTCACTTTTTTGATTTGCTCATGATCCCATTTTAAAATACACATGAGAAAATATGTCTCTGGTCTTACAAATTGTTAAAGGGATACCCAAATTCTTAAACATAAAAAATGTGAGAAAATAGTACATGTTTTTGCATTATCTATCCATCTCAACATCTATCTAGACATCTATCTAGACATCTAGACATCTATCTAGACATGTGTCTAGACATGTATCTAGACACGTGTCTAGACACGTGTCTAGACATCTATCTATCTAGACATCTAGACATCTATCTAGACATCTAGACATCTCTCTATGTAGACATCTAGGCATCTATCTATGTAGACATCTAAACATCTATCTAGACATCTTGACGTCTTTCTATCTAGACATCTTGACGTCTATCTATCTAGATGTCTATCTAGACGTCTGTCTAGACATCTAGATGTCTATCTAACCAGACATCTAGATGTCTATCTATCCAGACATCTAGACATCTATCCATCTAGACGTCTATCTAGACGTCTATCTATCTAGACATCTAGACGTCTATCTAGGTGTCTATCTAGACGTCTGTTTAGACATCTAGACGTCTGTCTAGAAATCTAGATGTCTATCTATCTAGACATCTAGACGTCTATCTAGACATTTAGACGTCTCTCTAGACATCTAGACGTTCATCCATCTAGAAGTCTAGATAGCAAGACATGTGCCTATCTAGACGTCTGTCTATCTAGACGTCTGTCTATCTAGACGTCTGTCTATCTCGACGTCTGTCCATCTAGACATATATATATATATATATATATATATATATATATATATATATATACACATACATATAATATATACACATGTGTGTGTGTGTGTGTGTGTTATCAGTATTTTCCAAGATAATGAATTTGAAGCCTGTCTCGTCTTTGATTTCCTGAGCTGTGACGTCATGTGAGGCACACCAGCATCCTAGCAAGCCAGTCACCATAATGCTTTATGTGTTAATTAGTCCAATAGGTCAAGAGTGTTTGAAGCCAAGTTTTGGTTGTTTTTGTGGAGAATGCCTAGGCGTTGTGTTGTAGGTGGGTGCAGCAATAGTACAACATATGACGCGCAGCAAAAGTGGGCGAACTGGCAAAAATAACACACAGAGATCTCACAAGGGCTAACCCAGCCAGAACAGGGCAGGATAGCCAGCTGCTAAAGAGGGCTTACCAGGGCCGATCGGTGGAATAACGGGAGCCTGTCTGACTGAAAACATGCAGTAAGCAGCCAGTATAACGGCGAACCAACAATACTACAAAAATATTAAAAAGAATTCAACTACAGTAATATTAAAATAAACTAAATATCGAATAAATTGCTTGAAACAGGGACATATTATTCTGCTTGAATGTTAAACGTTCCGAAACAAATTTGATGAAAGAAATTTCATGTGCTTGTATTTTTATTCATAATTGAAAAAAATCGGAGCGGTCTCCAGGACGGGCCCCTTGGCCAAATTTTTTAACCCAATGCGGCTCCCATCTGCAATATATTGGTCGATATATTTTGATTGCGAACCCTTTATCCACCCAAAGCATGTATTTGACCACACTACCACAAGAAAAAGATGGTCCTGTCTCACATATGAAGTGTAAAATGCAAAAGACAACAATGATTGTATTCCCTTTCTGCCCCTAGAGCACCAGATGATGAGGATAGAGAAACATTTGCAGGGTTTCAGGATTCACAGGAGGTTTGCACGACTTCTTTCTCCACATCGCCGCCCTCTCAGGTACAAATGCACGCTTTCAAGTTCTCTAAGCACACTTCCTATCTTTTCTACTTATCTGCGGAAGAATATTTTGGAATAAGGTCTTCGGAGTGCCATAGTGTAATCGCTAGACAGTGCGTTTGTTTCAAGGATTTATTGTTAATTTGGCCAAACAACAAACATGAAAATCCTGGGGGAAGCCTGAGCCCTAATAGGGTCCATATCCCCCTCTCATTCATAAGTATGACTGGAAGTCAAAATTCTTTTTGAAGTGAAGCACCACAATTATTCTTCTGATTTAATGTATCTCACTAAAGCTTTGCTCTGGACTCACTCTTGACTTGCTTGTTTTCTGTTTCACACTCTCTTGTCTCCTTCCTGACTGTTGCTGGACAGTGCATCTGCACGCTTAGTCCCTCTCCTTCTAAACTGTCTAAGGCCCTTCTTCTGGACAATCCGCAGTTTCCTCTGGTTCCAGGTCTTGTCACTACTGTGAGTCCGTACCGGCGTGCGTTTTGCCTTTCGCAGTCTGCTTTACGCTTTAGCTGTCAATTGTCTCTTTCCAATCTCGGTTGGTTAGAACTGACATTACCCTAAAGCTTAATCAACCAACATTGAATTTGATTGATCCCGCTGTTGTGTGCATTTGCAGCTGTATGCCTCCAGGCTATCCTATCAGCCTACTGGTGTTGCAGGACCGACTGAGATTTGCTACAATGCTGCCAATCCGAACCAGGTAAAACTATTGAATACGGGATGCAATGTTTAAATAAGGTAAATGTTCACTGTAGATTGAAACCAAAAAAGCTATTTTAATATAGTGGCATATTACATTTAAAAAAATTACTGAATTTCCCTACAGGGATGAATAAAGTACAGTGGAACCTCGGTTCTCGACCATAATCCGTTCCAGAACCCTGTTCGAGAACCGATTTGTTCAATCACCGAAATAGTTTTTCCCATTAAAAATAATGTAAATTGTTTTAATCCGTTCCAACACCCTGAATGTTTACCATGAATGTTTAACGTAAACATGAAGCAAACCCAGGCTAATCGTACGTTCGCGTTATCGGAATCTTCCATACGAAAGATTACGCTAACATGAACGTTTAAAAAAAAAAAAAAATCAGGTCGTTTACAAGTCATTTAGCACCACAAGTGGCTAGCGCTTCATTGGAAGGGGGGCTCCGTTCTAACACCCTGAATTTTGGGCTCAGTTCCAACACCCTGAATGTTTACCTAAATGTTCAACGTAATCATAGAGCTAACCCCGGCTAATCGTACGTTCGCGTTATCGTAATCTTCCGTACGAAAGATTACGCTAAAAAAAGATGGTGGTCAGCAGAAGGCGCATGCTGTATTCCCTAGCAAGATCGGAAACTCGCACACCTCTTTCATATTTAGCTATTATGTCTTTCTTAAAGGCAATAGTTGTACGAACAACTTTTCTTTTTTCACCTGTCCTGCTTGCACCGACCTTCTTCGGAGGCATAGTTAGGGGGCTAAAACACTCCGTTCACCGATATTAAAAGCGAAAGCAAAAAGAGGCAAGTGCGCTCGTTGGTCACGAGGGGTGGGGGCAATCTACACCCGTACGCCGCTCAGCATCGCACTCTAGCGTACGCACTCACGCATTACCGGCGTTCGAACTCCGAATTTTTGACCGAACAGCGAAGCAAGAATTTCTCAAAATTTTTAGTCGAACACCGATTTGTTCGAACTGAGAGGCGTTCGAAAACCGAGGTTCCACTGTATCTATCTATCTAGACTTCTATCTACCTATCTAGACATCTATCCATTTAGATATCTATCTATCTATCTAGACATCTATCTATCTATCTAGACATCTGTCTATCTATCTATCTAGACATCTGTCTATCTATCTATCTATCTATCTATCTAGACATCTATCTATCTGTCTATATATCTTTATCCATCTAGACATCTATCTAGGCATCTAGTAGATTTATCGTACTGGTGATTCGGTCCGTTTCCTGGCCGATACGATACCTTTAAAGGGCACAGCATCGTAAAAACAATATTTATTGCTCGTCTAACTAGATGACGAGCAGCTTTTATTTTACTTTTTGGATCAAACTCTAGTCTCATTTACCATAATATGTGAGTGTGATTTGTTTGCTGTGCCGTTGCCTTTCATAACTAGTGTATTTATGAGTCAATAGATTACAAGGGCCAGTGTCTGAAATAACGTCTGCCTGGACGCCCGGGGCGTGCATCTTTTACGTCGGGCGTACAACTTACACAACGATGTTTGCCCGGGTTGCCGACAACTTTTTCAAAGAAAAGAAAAAAAAAGATTTTTTTTTTCAATTCAAACGTTTGCTTTATTCCAATCTGGAAATCTTTGTTCAGTTTGGAAATTTCGGAATCTCAATTTCGGTTCGTTTGGTAATTTGCATACTCGGCAGCCAATCAGAAGCCTGCATCGAATTACTTTGTGCTTCCGGACGCTCCCGAGCCTTATAAGGTCGTGCATTTGCATATCGTTTTCCAAAGTAGACGCACAGAGAACACAAAAAAATGGATACGTGGTTAGGAATCACGCCAAAATCTCAGCCCCAGAAGAAAGATTCAAAAGAAGCTAACAAAATGTATGACGCTACAAAACTTAAACGTAGATGAAATGCATGGTGGAAAGAGTTCACGTGGCTTGTAGCAGACGACGCAACGCAAACATTGCACGAATGAAGAGTCAATACAGGTACATACTGATGGCAGATGGAAAACAGCCATGTCACATGAATGTTATAAGTATATTTAGAATAAACTTAATTTTAAAGTGTTGTTCTGTTATATATACTGATTATCAATCCTTAATACTGCGATTAGTCGTCTTAGTGTGTTTCAAGTTGTGAAAAATGGGCCACAATGCTTTTAATGTGCGTTTACGTTTTGTAGCGTCATGAATTTTGTTAGCTTCTTTTGGATCTTTCTTCTGGGGCTGAGGTTTTGGCTTGATTCCTAACCACTTCTCCATTTTTCTTGTGTTCTCTGTCTACTTTGGAAGATGATATGCAAATGCACGACTTTATAACGCTCGGGAAAGTCCGGAAGGACGAAGTTATTCGATGCAGGCTTCTGATTGGCTGCCGAGTATGCAAATTGCAAAACTGATGGCAGATGGAAAACAGCGATGCCATATACATGCAATGAATGTTAAATGTAGATTTATAATAGACTTCATTTTAAAGTGTTGTTCTGTTATATATTCTGATTATCAATCCTTAATACTTTGCACAATGGTTTTTTTTGCAATGAGTCGTCTTATTGTGTTTCAAGTTGTGTAAAATGGGGCAGGCAACTTTTCAGACTTGTCTGCTCTGGTGTCCCGTAACTTTTTGGCATGAGTTTCAGACACTCATTCACGTCCAAATGATTTTTAGAAATTGCATCCTGGCAAAGAAGACGAAGATGTATCGTGCACAGCGCAGCTCCAGCACGGCACCGATGCACATCTAACACTGGACAACATGGCCAACACACCGAGCAGCAGGTACCGTAAATTATAGAGCGCACCCGGTTATAAGCCGCACCCACCACATTTTAAGAGGAAAACCGATTTTGTCCTTACACAAGCTGCACCTGTATATAAGCCGCATGCGCCCACATTAAAACATGTAACAATCACAAAATTAGCCCAAACCTGGCTTTGAGTCCCGCGATTGTAACTGAATATTAAGTACACAGTCCAAAGACCACAGCCGGCAAACTGAACAGAAAATGATACCGGGACTTAAGGTTTGATGCAGACCTGCAGAGTCCGGGTACCCGTTGAAACTAATCCAAGGAAAAAAAAGTCTATATTTCCAAAGGTAAGGGTGGGAAAAATATATATCCACTATTGTCCGCCGCGACAACAGGTCTCACTCACCTTTACCCCACTTCCCGTCAGCCCGCGTTTGCGCCGCCCCTCTTTTTTTAATTTGCAAAACATATCAGAATAAGTGTCTCAAGTAAATACATTACAAACATATACAGGTGCAAATACATATTATACATTGGTTACACATATTTACAAAGAAAGACGGTACACCGAGAGAGTTTTCAAAGCTTTAATTATAATATTATAACTTTCATCCCAAACAGTGCCTGTGACAGGGCAGTTAATGGTAGCAACACGCTCACAACACAATAAACGGGTCTGGTAAAAGAAAACATACCGTACTTGTAAAAATCACGGTAAACCGTCCTCATCTTCCTCCTTAGAACTGAAGCCATCAAAGTCGTCTTCCCCAGTATGGGAAAGAGACTTTGTCATATAAACGTCGTCCCGCGCTCCCTTATTCAAAAACACGCTAGCAACACGCTCGCAAAGTGAAGTTTACGTGCAGTAGCTCTGTTTCCTTCTTTATCGGACTGCTCGTTTGCTTTTAGCTTGAAAGCTACGTCATGTGCCTTTCTTTTTGCAATTTGCATGATGAGGATATGTCTACGCTAATTTAATTTATGCACAAGCCAAGAGGTTGCAGTCTTCTTCGGCGCATATATTCCACCGGTCTAAATCTTACCTTTTGTACTCGAGCGCCGCTGGCGGCCGTTAGAAAAATGACATAAATTGGCCGCATCACCAAATAAGCCGCAGGGTTGAACGTTTGGGAAAAAACTAGCAGCTTATAGTCCGGAATTTACGGTAGTCGTTTCCCGAGCCGATTCACACATATTCTGGCATCCAGGCAGCCGGTCGACTTCGACTTTTGTGTCTTTTCTCAGCGGAGACAACGACATTTTGTCCCTCAGCGCAGAAGGAAGGAGGAGCGCTTCGCCTTGTGACCCGGTGGAGTGTCTTCACACGTTCACCAGGAAAGCTGGAGCTTTTGTCAACAAACCCCACACACAGGTAGAGAGGACTACAACCAGTATCTTTTTCGGAATTTTGCGGTAGAAAAAATGTGTATGTCGCATGGACAGTGTTGACACCAGTCTTGCCTTGAGCCTGCTTGTATCATACTCTTTGAGCAGGGTTGGGTAGGGTTACCTTAACTGGATTACTTTCAATGACTTTTGGATTATTCCAATACCAAATATGCTAATGAAAGACAAAAGAAACTGAATATGAATTAAATTATGACTCACAACACGTGGTAAGCTTTCTCTCCTGGCTTTGATCTCTTTGATCTCCGGCAAAACGAACATCAAATGCCACAGAAACAAAATGAAAATAAATCCAAACAGCTTGCCAACATCATTTTTGCCGTTCCATGTATTCCGTTACTCCCCAAGCCTGCACAAAATGGAGTCATTTTGTGCAGGCTTGCCATGTTTTTCAGATGGAAAGTTTTCAACTGGACCAAAATGTGGTGTCAAACAAAAAAAAAAAATAAACATTTGTTTAAGATGACCTCTAATTCATTTGGTGGTTTTATTTTCTATTGTTGGTTTCATTTGTTTTTTTGGTCTTAAATTTGATTGCAAAAAGCATTAAAAAGTCTTTAATTGAACTCACCTTAAGCTGTAGGAACACTGAAGAAAGTACAGCCGTTTTGCTCCCATTTGAACCCCCAAGCGCAGTCCACAACTTTTTCTTTAGACCGGTTTAATGTCTAACACTATTACCACGGTCCAGACCAAGGTCGCTGTTGAATATGTTTGTAAATCGTAATTAGCTTGGAAATAGGCCCCCATCTCATAACCTTTCCCGATTGTATTTTTTTTGTCTCAGTGAAGCTTTCCCTGTTCTGATTTCAGCCAACGTCAATGGACCTGCCGTTCGCTTTGTTTGCTCCCAGAGCCCTGGAATCTGAGGACAATGATCCAATGGTTAGTGCCTCTGCCTATTGGGGTTGCAATTGGCAAAATCTCGCCAGAAGAATTGTATACCTTCGTAAATTGTAGGGGGATTATGGACCCATGTGGGGGAGGTGGGAACTGGAGGTAGTGTTAAAGTCAATCATTATTACGACTATTTCGTGGCCATATTTACACAAATAAAATACATATATATTGTTAAAGTCTAATCATACCCAAGAGCAGATTTCACTCACGTCCCCCATGATGTTGAAGAAGGAGGGAAAGAGACCCCGCCCACAGCGTCGGCGTGATTTATTATAATGAAACAGCACACATGAGCATTTCACAATAAAAGAATATAAGATTGATAAACGTACAAGAGATGCAATTAGACTGATTATTGAAACGTTACATCATGTGTGTGTGCGTGTGAAAGATTGTTTTTATATTTTGGAATATAAAAACAAGTTATATTCACACAGTGAATTCTGAGAAATTTTACAACCAAAACGACCAACCTATTAGGTAGAATTGTTCAAAAAGAGGGATTGCATTCAATAACTAACCGAGTTACTAAGTGGCAAAAACCAAACACGGGTTTACAAAACAAGAAAATGTTAAAACTAGAAACAAAGACCAAAACTGGAACTGGAAAATACATGGAGCAAAAAAAACAGTAGTGGTGGAAGTTGTGGGGTCTAAAAAAAGACCACTGACGTGTGGGAGAGCTATAAAAGTTGGCTGACGCTAGAAAATACACCAGGCAAGAGACTTGTTTAGTTTTTTTTACAACTTAGTTAGAGAAGGAGGTCAATTAACTCGCTCTCGGCTTGCGAGTCAAACTCCCCCCTTCTGCCTCTGTGTTTTATTGAAGTCACAAGAGTGGAAAAGTAGTGGTATGTTGAGACAGAGAAAAGATCACCCCCCCCTGGAAAAATACCAAAACCATTAAACAAAGACAGGAAGACTAGGAGACGCCAAAGGGAACATCAAACTAATTAGAAATACACACCTCGAGCAAATACGTTTAAGCCTACTTTACAGAAGTGACCATGACACAATGATATAACAACGTGTTACGTTCAAAATGTCCTTTTGAAAGGCTCTGTATTATTGGGTAAAGTTGTGTGGTAATATTTCAGTTAGGAACAGTTTTACTTTAGGTGGTCTTGACTTAATTCTAAAACAGTTGTGCAGAATAAGTGATTTATTGTAAAAGAATAAGTTCTTCACTTGGGGCAGCACGGCGGCGCAGTGGTTAGCGCGTGTGCGGCACAGTTTTAAGGTCTTGGGAACCTCCTGTGTGGGTTCAAATCCAGCTACGGGACTTACTGTGCGGAGTTTGTATGTTCTCCCCGTGCTTGCGTGGGTTTCCTCCGGGCACTCCGGTTTCCTCCCACATTCCAAAGACATGCATTTCAGGTGGATTGGCCGGTCCAAATTGTCCCTAGGCGTGAATGAGCGAGCGAGTTGTCTGTCCCCGTGTGCCCTGCGATTGGCTGGCAACCAGTTCAGGGTGTCCCCTGCCCACTGCCCGATGATTGCTGGGATAGGCTCCAGCATCCCCGCGACCCTACTGAGGATAAGCGGTGCAGCTAATGAGATGAGAAGTTCTTCACTTGATTTCATTCTGTTCTATTAAAGCTTTTACATTGTCCTGTTTACTTATTTACACTTGACCTTATTTCCATAACTTTGTGTAACAATGGAAGATTTTCAGATATAAATACTTTTTACGACGGGTGAACACATTATATATATTTATTCTCTCGTTATACTTTAAATTTTTTGCCAACTGGAATGCAACTTTAATCTCGTAGTAACTGTTCAATGATACTAAGGATGATGATGTTTCTGATTGGACACTTCTGTGCCCAGTTCAAACCCCGGTTGGGGCTTTCTGTTGGTAGGAGGTATGTCAAACCCTAACACATTTGTTCCTATCAGATCAATCCTCCAGATTCTCCTTCGCAGACGTCCCCTATGCAGGCCAGCCTCCATTCTCAAGGTTCAGAGGATTCGGGGCAGCAGGACGACTTCATCATGGTTGACTTTGTACGTTGCCATGTTGACTCTTTTGGAGAAACCGCATGGCTCATGGATTTTTACTATTTTTATTTTTTTCTAGCGGCCAGCTTTCTCTAAAGATGACCTGTTGCCAATGGATTTAGGCACCTTTTACAGGGAGTTCCAGAACCCTCCGCAACTGGCCAGCCTCTCTCTTCACATCAGTTCACAGTCCATGGCTGATAATCTTGTGGTATCATCTATTTTTTTTAACCTTGCCCAAATATTAGCGCAAACTCGCTGTAAAAACTGTCGGCGTTGAGTTGGGCTGGCGCAGCATGGCTAAATGCTAACTGCTTCATGCTAATAAATTATGCTAATGGGTACATACTAACGATTTCATGTTTACAAATTATGCTAATGATACATGTTAATGAGTTATGCTAATAGTTACATGCTAAATAGTGATGCTAACGGCTTAATGCTAACTGATCCTTGCTAAAAAAATGATGCTAATGCTAACATGCTAAGGACTCATGTTTTCAAAGTGTTATTACTATGTTATTACCATGAATGTGAATTTTAGACCTCCACAAGGCATATCGTTGTTGGTAACGATTATGGGCCCATCTGAAATGAACTTGCCAGTACAGAACCAAGTTAAAAATACAAATACATCTCTCTGAGTTAATAACTTTATGCTGACATTTAAATGCTAACAACTCAACACAACACTGGGGGCGGCGGGAGGTAGAGCGCTCGTCTTGGGATCAAGGGATCCCAGTTCGAATCCCGCCTCGTCCGTGTTACGTGTCGAAGTGTCCTTGGGTAAGACACTGAACCCCTAATACCTCCAATAAGCAGGTTAGCGTCTTACATGGCTGCAAGGCCGCTATTGGGAAATGTGGAGCACATTGTAAAGCGCTTTGGGAAGTCATTGACTTGAAAAGCGCTATAGAAATGCAGATCATTTCCGGTTCTCTACCATCATCTCCCAGATCCATCACAACTCTCACAATTGCCGCGGGAATTGTCTAGTCATTCGTTATTATCCACATTGCACAACAGAATGACCGCCGCTCCAAGTGGAATTCGCGCCTCATCAGGAGTTTTCTCTGCAGGACTCGCTACCCGAAAAGCTGGCCGTCTACGAGAAGAACATCGACGAGTTTGACGCCTTCGTGGATATGCTCCAATGAAGATCCGGCCGTCGGCGAGTGAAGGCCAGCCGGAACCCAGTTTGTACAGAATTTCGACTGTAAATACGAGCGACGCTGCGATCGGCTGCTTGAAGTAGTCCAGACTAAAAACCGACCATCTTGTAAATAAGGTAAAGTGGCCCCTCTACCTACCAGATTCAGGTGTTCCCGGGTCGAGCTCATCTTGAGAATTTCTCGTATCTTGAACGCATCTTCCCCATAAGGTATATATGAAAACCCATTCATCCGTTCCTGGCCTACCCCAAAACATCCAAGTTATCCACATGCAGCTATGAACGGTGTTTGTACGGGTGCTCGAAATACTCATAATTTAATGAGGTGTTTTTGAGGTCTGGAAAATGCTTGGATTTTGGTTGAAGTGCTTGAAATTGTTGCCATTGCCATGTTTCTTGGCAGTCTGACTCGATAGACCACGCAATAGTCATATTTATTTATTTATTTGTTAATCACAAAGAGTCTCGAAGGGCTGCACAGACCACAGATGATTGCAAACCATACTATTATGACACCATCCCCTGATCTAAAACCTACATGAGGGCAAATAATACACAGATATTGTCAACATAAAATATAGGTTAATCATATGCTATAGAATAGAAGCCAGCAGTAGCTCAGGAGGTAGAGCGCTCGTCTTGGGATCAAGGGATCCCAGTTCGAATCCCGGCTCGTCCGTGTTACGTGTCTAAGTGTCCTTGGGTAAGACACTGACCCCTAATACCCCCAATAAGCAGGTTAGCGCCTTACATGGCTGCAAGGCCGCTATTGGGAAATGTGGAGCACATTGTAAAGCGCTATATAAATATAAATGCAGATCAAGTCCGGAGCCCGAATGGAGAACGCTCTCGAACCTGCAGATTTCTTCTTGGCTCTTGGGATAACTAGCAGACCAGTGTTTTCAGAGCGAAGGCTCCGGACCGGAACATAGTTGGGACGTTAAACCTGAAAGATATGAGGGAGCAAGTCCATGCATGATTTGGTATACTACCAACAAAACCTTGAAATCACATCTTAAGCTAACAGGGAGCCAATGCAGGTTAGCTCAAATCGGGGTCATGTGATCAAACTTTCTTGTCTTAGTTAAAAGCCTCGCTGCAGCTGAAGGCTCTTGATCTTGGACTTCGGGAGACTGGAGATAAAAAATGAAGAACATTTTTAGAACTCGATGTGAGAATGTTATGGTCGCACCCAGGAAGACAGCTCTATTTAGAAAACCGGCTCTTCCGGCTCCCAAACAGCTCCTCGCATTTATTGTTGTTTTCATGATATATTATCAATAATAATAAAACACTATGCACCTAATGATTTAGTAGTTCCTAATTTCCTATTTTTTTGAAGGGGATCTCTGAAAAAAAACATAAAATATAAACTATAATATTTACAAAACAGTTTTAGCTTTCGAACAACAACGCAAAATGTAAAACAAAAATATTAAAATAAAAAAGAAAAATATGAACTCTTCAATGCTATGAATAATTAAATACAAAACAATCAACTATAATTCTATTTAAACCAGTTTAGACACGGATCCTCTGGAAAAACATGCAAAAAATAGAAATTAAAATAAGTAAAATTAAAAAACCAAAGATTTGCAGTCTAAGATGGAAAGATTGAATGCACTCTGCTACGGAGCAATCAATGTCATTAAAAAGAGTCCTAATTTGGCTCATTTTCCCTTCTACTTTCTCTAATTTTGTCCTCCTAATTAAACTTCATTATTTCCCAACACCTATAGAGCCCTTCCCGTCTTTGTAAACAAGCGTGACGTAGCCAATTGTTGCGGCAGAACGGCAGAATTCATGTCAGTTTAGAGCAGCCCATTGACACAAAAAGATCGTAGATAGGAACAGCTCAAGCAAGAGCAGCAAGATAGCGACTTTAGTTATCAAAGTCAACCCAAAAATTGAATTTGCCTTGAAAGTGATGAAAAAGTGCTTGAGTTTGGCCATGAAAAGGGCGTACGAACCCTTTTCAAAGCACAATGCCGTACAAACTAATGCCGGCTGCCGTTCATCTCGAGGGAAGAAGAAATCCAATGGCAAAGCAAAGCCGAGTTGTTTTCAAGCAGACTTGTTAAGCAACATTTTCAAGCATTTACAAGCACTTCAACCAAATTTCAAGCACCTATCAACCCTTGAAAAGCAAAAATTAAATTTCTAGCATTCAATGATGGCAAGCACTTGACAAACCCTGAAGGATTGACCAATCACATGCGCCTACAAGCTGGCGGCGTCGCGAGTAGAAAGCGTGTCAATGAGATGAAACCCGATGCCTTTTCCTATGTCATCTGTGAGGCCCCGGTCCTAACACTCGGCCCTCTAGCGCAGACGCGGGGGACCACATAACAGCCCCCCAACCCGCTCATCGAAAATGGTCAAATTAGAATGACAATGTATATAATAGCAAACATAGTACTACTAATAAAAAATGTTTTTGGGTGCCGACTTTGTCCCCGGTGTCCCTTTGTGTCTACTACAAAAATACTCGACCTAACGTGTCGTTTTTGCATTCATTTTGCAAAGAAAAAAAATACGACAGAAATACTACAAAGTACTACTAAAGTAATACAGAAATACTACAACAGAAATAATACAAAACACTCGTAGAAATACTTCCAAAAAAATACTACACTGATAATACAATATACTATTACAATAATACTACTACAACATAATCACAACAAAAATTCAAGTACAGTAATATTACAAAAATACTACAGATATACTACAAAATCTGCTATGGAAATACTTCTACATAGATACTACAATATTACTTTGAGAATACTACAAAGTACTACTAAAGTAATACAGAAATACTACGACAGAAATAATACAAAACACCCGTAGAAATACTTCCAAAAAAATACTACACTGATAATACAATATACTATTGAAATACTACTACAACAATATCACAACAAAAATTCAAGTACAGTAATATTACAAAAATACTACAGATATACTACAAAATCTGCTATGGAAATACTTCCATATAGATACTACAATATTACTTTGGGAATACTACAAAGTACTACTAAAGTAATACAGAAATACTACGACAGAAATAATACAAAACACTCGTAGAAATACTTCCCCAAAAATACTACACTGATAATACAATATACTATTACAATAATACTACTACAACAATATCACAACAAAAATTCAAGTACTGTAATATTACAAAAATACTACAGATCTGCTATGGAAATAATTCTACATAGATACTACAATATTACTTTGGGAATACTACAAAATACTACTGGAAAAAAAAAACAATAAAACTAATACTACAAGAATACTCCTATGGAAATACTTCATGAATAAAAAAATACTTCAAAAATACCAAATTTAGTGTTTCAAAACAGGGGCCTAACGTGTTGTTTTGCATTCAATTTGGAAAAAAAATACCATAGATATACAACTAAGAATGACTAAAGTAATACAGAAATACTACGACAGAAATAATACAAAACACTCGTAGAAATACTTCCAAAAAAATACTACACTGATAATACAATATACTATTACAATAATACTACTACAACAATATCACGACAAAAATTCAAGTACAGTAATATTACAAAAATACTACAGATATACTACAAAATCTGCTATGGAGATACTACAATATTACTTTGGGAATACTACAAAATACTACTGGAGAAATAAAAACAATGAAACTGAACTGATACTACAAGAATGCTCCTATGGAAATACTTCATGAATACCTCTAAATAGCCTAGATGGTAATGTGCCCGCTTTGAGACTGGGAGGTCGCTGGTTCGCGCCTCGGCCGAGTCATACCTAATTGGTAAAATGGCGGCGCCCTCTGTTGGCTGCGGCTGCATTGGCTCGCTACAACGGGTCAGGTGTATCGACATTTCGTTCTGTGTACATTGTTACAAAGAATGACAATACAAAGGAAATTATTATTATTATTATTATTAAAGAAATACTTCAAAAATACCCAATTCAGTGTTTCAAACAGGTGCCTAACGTGTTGTTTTGCATTCAATTTGGGAAAAAAAATACCATAGAAATACAACAAAGTACTACTAAAGTAACACAGAAATACTACGACGGAAATAATACTCCTATAGAAATACTTCCAAAAATCAACACTGATGCTATAATAGAATAATACTACTACAAAAATATGAGAAAAAAAGTGGTGAGAGAGACAGAGAGCTTTCTTTTCTCGTTTCTCTCCTTCTGTCTTTCTATATCTCTTTGGATTTCTTTTTTCCTCTCCCTTTCTTTTTCCCCTCTCTCACGAATTTTTATCTGTTTTGTTTCTCCCTCTCTCTCTTTTTCTTTGTCCTGCCCTCTTTCCTTTTCCCTCCCTCTTTCTCTTATTTCTTTATCTCTTTTTCACTTGAATCTACTAGTCCGGCCCCCGACAGAATCTTTGTTCTATCGTGTGGCCCCCGAGTTCAAATGAGTTTGACGCCCCTGTTTTAGGGGTTCTGTGCCGGCCCGATCAATTAAACTAGAAATATTTCTAAGGGTGGCCTCCAAATGAAAAAAGGATCAATACTATAAAGATCCAATAGGGGGCAGCATTTGAAGCTAGCATACGCCTGCTCAAGTGCCTTCAATACACCATTTGAGAACCACTGGCCAAGCCATTAGGGCCAAGATGGCGCATCTACTGTACAGACACAAAATATTTCATTTGCTTGTTGCCGAAAGGAGAAAAAGCCTTCCTCTGTTGCTCAAGGGCCCCAAACTCCAGCGCTACCAAATAGTATGAGTATTCTGTAGTTTACAACATCTATTTAAGGCAAAATACGAAATACTTTCTTTTTAAATTTGAAGATTACGGAATAAACCAAGCAATTCCCATTTTTGCATTGACAGTGTTGAGTGTTCCTTGGTTATTTATCGCGCATGAGTGCCATCTGCTGGACAGATGATTTTGTGTCCGGTTTAACATAATCTAAAAACCAGTTTCAACATAAAAACAGCTCACTAGAATGCGAAAAAATTTAGAAATTCTCAATCCGTTCTGAAAAAAAAAATCATTTAGAATAGAATATACCTTTATTGTCATTGTTACAAAATGGGTTGAACATATTGTGACAACAAAATTGGACATGGCACTCCAGTTTCACATTTAACAGTGAGGATAAAAGAAGGTTATAATTTACACAATATTTACACAAGAAATGTGGGCATGTAGGATGTTACATACAGTTTTGGGATCGTATTAGCAAATTCCTAATAGTATTTAGGAAAGCAGAAATGTCAAAAACATTGACACAAACCTCACCCAAATGTCATTGTTTGCCAAAAACCTCAAAAAGGCTAGGGAGTAAACCCAAAATAGGTACAGTTCAGTCACTCAGTCGACATAGTTTGTATTCTTCCATGTGCTTTTTAGCACTCGTTTTCAGTTGCACTGGACTACACCATCCAGAAAAAAATCGTAATTATTACAGTTTCCTTTGTATTGAATTTGTGTGTTTAAAATCGTAGTTCTCTTCTGCCACAGTTATTAACCATGTCCAAAAATCACCAAAAATGAAATCAATCTATGCAACTTCGATCATATTCTTCAAGTTGACGCCATCTTTTGGCTGAAATCGTCATTGCGGCAACTTTTGTTGAAATTCTTAGATCCCCTCGAATAAATTCCATACCTGTCAACCTCCACGGCTCCATGCCCGTACAAACTGTCGTATTTTCCCGTAGAAAATACTAAATCGTACACCCTATTTTTTTTTTTTCCGGAATGATGCATGATGGGAAATCCCCAGGGAGCAGACGCATGCGCACAGTATCATCAAACCGCTGGCTTTGTTTGCAACGAAAAAAACGATACCGAGATAGAGGCTTCCGCGGCGAACTCCTTTGACTTGATATTCCGTTTGGTGATAGTCGGTGTATACCAAATCATTGACAAATTTGTGTTTTTCTGTACAGATTTCCTTGTAAGTCGTAATCGTCCTAAAATGCATAAAAAAAAAAACGTACTTTGTACGGCAAAACCGTACAGGTTGACAGGTATGAAATTCCTCCTTTTTCATCCTTTCGAGTGTTTAGGGTTGGCATTTGGACTGGATTTGAAACGCTCCTTTTCTTACTTTCGCCATTTTCATCCTACAATTTCGTGGAATCGCTCTCCTTCCCACTAGTCTCACGCTGCCAATTTTGTTTGGCTTCTCTTAACACAAAATAATAGTACTTAGGTGATGCTAATAACAACATTTGGCAATCTCGAGAAAGTTTACATGCATCATACATGGCAAGACACTCATTTTCACAAGGAAGTCAAAAAGATTGGAATTTTACACAAGTGTGAGAAGTAGAATTAAGCATTCAGGCACAAACAACTAAGGTTGATCGGTTATCGGGCGGGGCGATTATTGGCACCAATATTTGGGAATTTGACAGGTATCGGTATGGGCAATTTTATTCATGGGACGGGACGATTAAATATATTCAAAACTGGGCTATTTAGACTCAGACGCAGCAGAGCCTCTCTCTCCCTCCTTCCTCGTGCGCTACGCTACCCACACCTTCTGATTGGATAAGCGACCGAGGGCGGAGCCACTAAAGCAGGAAGAATAACGATAGAGCAGAGTAAAAGCCTGTGAATCAAGACCTCCGATAATATTGAGGTTTAAAAGAGTTCGTGGTAGAAAAACGTGTACATGATTAGGACATATCGTAAAAAGTGTGGGTGACTTCCTTTAGGGAAGCACATTCAAGTGGAGACTCGTATATTAGCTCTTATCATAACAATAGTGTGTTTGTGATTGAGAGAGCATAACAAGCACGCTAAAGTGGAAGGCTGAGTGATTAGCTGTTACCGTAACATGAGTTCGGTCTTCTGGCTCTAGAACAAGAGCATCCACGCTTTTTAATTCGCGAGCTTCGTAGAAATTCCAATAGACATTTTTGTTTTAAGTTCATTTAAGTCATGTTGGTTCTATTGACATTTTTATTTATGTATTGGAAAAAAAAATCTAGGAGCTATTTAGGTTTTTATGTACCTTTATACGGGTTCCTGCTAAGCCCAAATTCTATTTCTTGCACTGCTAATTTTCAGTTTGAAGTGAAAGATTAGTCATGTTAATTGTGTTGAAATTGCATTTACTGTAAAAGGTTTATTTTGCATGATTGACAATTTCTTACAGCAAATAAATATCGGCTCCAAATATCGGTTATCGGACTCCTCTTAATACTAAGAATCCGAAAAACCCATATCGCTCCGTCCTTATAACTCAGGACGGTGGAGTGTTCAAGCCAGCGATTTTCAAATGAAAATATAAACGCGCAACGGCATTAAATATAAAAAAAAAATGGCACCCACGATTCCGAGTTGGAAAGGAAACCTAAACGAGAAAAACAGAAAAAATGATGGACTTGGAAAGTCTTTTAGGAAGCCAAACCCACAAAAAATCCTCCGACGAAACCACTGGACAAGACGATGTTTCTCTTGATGAACTCCGTAGCCTACGGGACGGGGGGAGGGACAAAAAGGACAGATCAGCAACGTTGAGGAATACATAAAGAAGACATTTTGGGTTAGAATTCTTCAAAAACTGAAAATGAATTCCAAACCTCCAAAATGTCTCTTTAACAATCCAAATTGGCCTCAAATCCCAATCTAAGACAATTGAATCATGTTCTTGGAGAAAATGGACGCTTTTGGTCTCTCTAGAAAAGGAACACTCTCAACGTTTTGTCCCCAATGCAAGTGCGACTAACATTAAATCATCGAAATTGAAACATACGGAAATAGAAGGTTTTTTTTCTCGCCTGAATTTGTTTTTGCAGTCGAATGCCTGCCAATGAGTGTATCTTAGCTGGAAAACAGCCAGGACATTAGGTCTGGAAAAAACGTATGCCCGGACACCCGGGGCGTGTATTTTTTACATCGGGCGTACAACTTAAACGTCTCCGCCCGGGTGGCCGACAACTTTTTCAAGAAAGAAAGAAAAAAAAAAAATTTTTTTTTTCTTTTCAAATCAAACGTTTGCTTTATTCCGATTTTGAAATCTTCGTTCGGTTTGGAAATTTCAAAATTTCGGTTCATTTGGCAAATTGCATACTCAGCAGCCAATCGGAAGCCTGCATCGAATAACTTCCTGCTTCCGGACTTTCCCGAGCGTTATAAGGTCACGCATTTGCATATCATTTTCTAAAGTAAACGCAGAGAACGCAAAAAAAATTGAGAAGTGTTGAGGAATCAAACCAAAACCTCAGCCCCAGAAGAAAGATTCAAAAGAAGCCGACAAAATGTATGACGCTCCAAAACGTAAACGTACATTAAAAGAATGGTGGAAAGAGGAGTTCACGTGGCTTGTAGCAAACATTGCATGAATGAAGATGAGTCAATACAGGTACATACTGATGCTTTATTCCGATTTCGACATCTTCGTTCGGTTTGGAAATTTCAAAATTTTGGTTCATTTGGCAAATTGCATACTCTGCAGCCAATCGGAAGCCTGCATCGAATACCTCCGTGCTTCCGGACTCTCCCGAGTGTAGTAAGGTCGTGCATTTGCATATAGATGCACAGAGAACACAAGAAAATGGATAAGTGTTGAGGAATTGAGCCAAAACCTCAGCCCCAGAAGAAAGATTCAAAAGAAGCTAACAAAATGGATGACGCTACAAAACGTAAACGTAAATTAAAAGCATGGTGGAAAGAGTTCACGTGGCTTATAGCAGATGACCCAACGCAAACATTGCACGAATGAAGATGAGTCAATCCATACATACTGATGGCAGATGGAAAACATGCAATGAATGTTATAAGTAGATTTATAATAAACCAGTGTTGTTCTTTTATATATTCTGATTAGCAATCCTTAATACTTTGCAACAATGGATTTTTGGGCGCTGAGTCGTCTTATTGTGTTTCAAGTTGTGAAAAATGGGGCAGGCAACTTTTCAGAGTTGTCTGCTAACTTTTTCTCACTAGTTTCCGACACTGACATTAGGCAGGTCAAGTGTTATCACAGTCTGAAAAACTAAACATTGTATTTATCACATTCTCCTAATGGTAGGTCGCGGGGTTTCAAAAGTTGCCATTTGGCTTTTATCACTTTACATCACTAAAAACCTTTGCAACTGTGTATTTGACGCTGGCCAATTTTTGGACATTCCGGAAGTCAGATCACTGATTATGCATACATGCGCTTTATAATCGCGCGTAAAAATTTGAATCGTTTCTCCGGCGCCGTCACGAATGGCAGCCACTCCAGCAGCTCCCGTGTTATTTTCGATTGTTCTCAGTTATTTTCGATTGTTCTCAGCTTAGGGATGCTGCTGGAAAAGTGAATTTCCCTTCGGGGATGAATAAAGTATCTATCTATCTATCTAAAAATGGATCCCGAGTTTATTTTTGGCACTACTGACATCTTAAATCGAAGTCAATTTATGTCGAGGATTTCATTGGAGAATCCAATGTGTCAATCATTTGAATCGGTCGGATCAAACATTTTCAATTATTGGTAATGAGTCTTGCACAACACTGTAAGGAATTTTGGCCCATTCTTCTTTGTAAAAGTCTTTCAAATCTGCCATATTGGAGGGTTTTCTAGCAGGAACTGCCCGTTTAAGGTGACACCACAGCATCTCAATTAGATTTAAATCCAGACTTTGACTTGGCCAGTCCAGGACCTTCATTTTGGTTTTCTTTTGGTGGCCATTCAGAGGTGGACTTGATGGTGTGTTTCAGATCAATGTCCTGCTGCATGATCCAAGAGCGAGAGAGTTTGAAGGCACCAAGAGATGGCCAGATGTTTACCTTTTAGGATCGTAACACCAGAACTCATGATTCATTTGACCAGAGAATGTTGTCGTATTCCTGCGGCAGCAAAGCAGCCCCAGACCACCACACTGCCACCACCATGCTTTACAATCGGCATCATGATGTTTTTAGCAAATGCTGTGCTATTTTTACACCATATGTAACCGGCTGCCCACCTTCCAAAAAGTTCAATTTTGGCTCATCAGTCCACAGAATGTTTCTCCAAATGTCTTGAGGATCATCAAGATGCTTTGGGGCAAATGATGATTATTTATGTTTTTACGTGGCAGCAATGCTTTTCTCCTGGGGATTCTCCCATGGAGGCCATTTTAGCCAGGGTCTCATTGATTGAAATGAAGGTTTCGGAGTGACCAAGACAAGATCTGGATTCCAAATCCGATTGCTTCCAATATAACCGATTTGCAAACACGCTAAGTTTTAATTTTTGTCTGCCTTAATAGATAAAATTAACATTACAAACTGCGTTTCCTGTAGATATAGACCCACACACACAAAAAAACTAATAATCACGAGTTGAAAAGACCAAATTTCTCAATAATGTGTGGACTAAACTGATGAGAGGGAAGAATAAAACACCTAAGCGTGAATGACGGCAGCATTTACCTCCTCAATAAATGAATTTATTTCAGGGGCTCCTTTTTTCGCTTTCTTCTTTAGGTGTTTCTTCGCTTTGTTGACATCCTTCTCCACCTTTTTCCAGTCCACCTGCACGTAGCCACTGTGATTTGCCATCTGGGTGGAAAAGTTCAAAATTAGAATTCACCAGATGAAAAATGAGTCATTCCATCTTCATATTGTAAAACATATTTCATTAGTTATTTGAATTGGATTGTTGTGGATTAACTGTAAGTCAGCAGCCTTGGGGCTGCAGTGGCTCAGGAGGTAGAGCGCTCGTCTTGGGATCGAGAGATCGCAGTTCGAATCCCGGCTCCTCCGTGTTACATGTGGAAGTGTCCTTGGGTAAGACACTGAACCCCTAATACCCTCAATAAGCAGGTTAGTGCCTTACATGGCTGCACGGCCGCTATTGGGAAATGTGAAGCACACTGTCTTGACTTGAAAAGCGCTATATAATTGCAGATCATTTCATTTCATTTCCGAGCTGACAACAGACATCTGGCAGGACGTTATGAGATAATGTTGATACAAGAAATCACAAGTTGTTGACTAAGCGAGCCGAATCCGAGAAAAAACACTTTCGATTCCGAGGAAAACATCACGTGATCTTGTTGAACACAGTATAAAAAGCCCAGCGTCTCTTGGACGAATTTTGAACGTGGCTTGAATGTTGCTGAATAAAAGGACGTTCCCTTTTTGCCATATATCTGTCTCTGCGTGTATTTTGGGTTTTTTACTTCGATTGGCTGTCTCGTTGTAGGGCTAGGGGTAACACCTTCTAGTACTTGTGGCTGATGTGGCTGTTTAACCTATGTAACATTTTCCTGTATTTTTGGTTGTTGCCGTGTTGTCACCTCACTCTCCAGTGTTGTTGCTGCGGGTGCAGTTACCTTTGATTGTTGCTGTGTTGTTACCACACTCGTCTGTGCCGTCACTTTAGGTGCTGGAGTGAACCACCAGTTGGTCCACCAGTTGTTTGTTGCTTATTAACTGTTTCTTTATTTTGTACTCTCGTTAACATATTCAGTTTTCGGTGTTCAGTCGGCACTCTGTTTGGTTGTACGTCTCTCTCTTGTCGAACTAATCCCATAATGCTCGGGATCTTGGTGGTTACAATTTGATCTCTTATGTCATACCCAATGCGATTTTTATTCTCCAAATTTTCAAATTTTTGGGCATGTTGCTCGAAGGCTGCTGGCTTGCAGTTAATCCACAACAGGTTTTGTATTAACCCCTTAACAATTGTGTTAAATCTGTCTAAAACTCCCAATCCAAGATGTACCCAAAGTCAATTGAATACTCTTCTTGAAGCATTTGAAGAATATGGACGATTTTGCTCTTTTTTGCTACTAACATGGAGTAAACAAAGTTGGAACACACAGAAATAGAAGGGTATTATTTTGCCTGAAGTATTACCTCGTACCAGGTCACATTTGATCACAATTCTGAAAACTAAACATTGTAATATACAACATTATTGAAAAGTATGTCACGGTTTTACCATTACACATCTAGCAGTTTCCATAAGTGGCCATTTGAAATGACAAGTTTACAGCTATAAAATCTTTGCAAATCTGTATTTTACTTTGGCCAAATTTGGAGACATTTTGAAAGAGTTGTAAATGTTTGACTTCTCTTTCCGCATCTCTATCACTACTGTGCACACTTGCGCGCAAAAATTATGCGTGTTCTCGACACGTATTTGTGTCTTTGCAAGCTTTGGGAATGTTAAGGGGGTAATCAGTTGGACTGAACCATCTGACTGTTTTGTCCACGTTCCCATTGTAGCGCCTTATAATCCGGTGCGTCTTATGTATGTCAATTATGAATCTTATTGGGTAACCAATGTGTCAATTATCATTTGATCCGGTTACTACTGGCTATAGATATTTAAAGCTAAACAAGGCAATGGCTGTTTTATCAGTACAGGTCCTTATTGAACCGTGACAAAAAGCCTGCTATTGGCTGAAAGTGGTGTCAGCCAAAAAAGTTCAGAGGCTAACGGCCATATTGGATATCGTTTTACGAGTCTGTTTATTTGTAAACAGAAATGATGTGGCGAAATGAACGGATTACAATGAGGAAGAAATGTGTTTAGGTGGATTTTAGTAAATATTTTACACAGTTGGATTCACTGGATGGTCCTGTAAGTAACAAGTCCATGTTTGCGGGGAATCCTATAATCAGCTGACTACGAGAGCACGTGATTGGTGATTATTGGAGAGGATGTCGTTGGGCGTCGCTCCAAAATATACGCAGAGACAGAAATATGACGGAAAGGGAACGTCCTTTATTGCATCATTCATTAAGCAACGTTCAAATTAGTCCAAGAGACTGTGGGCTTTTTATACTGTGTTCTTGTGATCACTTGATGTTTTTCTCAGAACAGAAAGTGTTTTTTCTCTGAATCGGCTCGCTTAGTCAACAACTTGTGATTTTTTTGTATCAATATTGTCTCATAACATCCTGCCAGATGTCTGTTGTCAGCTCCAAGCTGACTTACAGTTAATCCACAACATGATCACTCAACATTAGTAGCACTTGAAGTGATTATTTCAGCGGGGGTACTTAAGCCCTCTTCAAAGTCTTTCCTTTCAAAACTGTCCATTTTCTCCAAATGGTTCAAGAACAGAATTTAATTTCCTTTGGGTACGTCTCTGATTGGGATTTTAGGCCAGCAAATGAATAGTGACACCAAATACAGTGGAACCTCGGTTCTCGACCATAATCCGTTCCAGAACCCTGTTCGAAAACCGATTTGTTCGATCACCGAAATCATTTTCCCCATTAAAAATAATGTAAATTGTTTTAATCCGTTCCAACACCCTGAATGTTTACCTTGAATGTTTAACGTAAACATAAAGCTAACCCAGGCTAATCGTGCGTTCGCGTTATCGTAATCTTTCGTACGAAAGATTACGCTAACATGAACGTGTAAAAATAAAAAAAATCAGGTCGTTTACAAGTCATTTAGCACCCGGGTCTCCACCACAAGTGGTGAGCGGTTCATTGGAAAGGGGGCTCCGTTCCAACACCCTCGATGTTGGGCTCCGTTCCAACACCCTGAATGTTTACAGGGATGTGATTTTTCCGCTAATTCGCGGAATTCCGCTTTTTTTATCTCCAAAAATAAAATTTTAAAATTTCCGGTGTTTTAATTGGTAAAAAAAAACGATTTCGTCTCGACAGCATGCCATTTGAGTGTTTCCGTAACTGAAATGAAACGTACTTGCGATTGGTTGAAGTCTCGTGTTGACCAATAAACGCGCTTGTTATAGGAGTGTGCCATTGTTCATTTCTCACACGTTTTTGCCGGGTGTTTAAAGAAAGATGTCCGTGATCGAACGCAAAGATGCTCCGCGAGCTAAAGAAATTGATAAGATTGTAAAAAACAAGTTTCGATGGGACTGGTTGGAGAAGGAATTATCTACGAATGTTGGAAAGAAGACTGTGACGAATTTGTTCAATGACTTTATTCGGAAGATCGATCGTGCCGGGAAAGCACTTTGCATTTGGTGTCATGATACCATCGACTATGGTGGGAGAGGTTTCAAAGCTCTTGAAAGTCACGCAAAGAGCAAAAAACACGTGAAAGAACTCCAGTCAAGAACGACAAATTATTCCATCGCTGGAAGTTTCGGTGCCCAAACGAAAACTCCAAAACTTTACGGCCTCCATCCCTTATTGACATCACAATCGGAAGCGGTAATAAAGAGACGTGATCCACCCCAACAACCTGTACCAGTTGCTGATAGAGTCGTGAATTTTGAGGTAGGTGGTAAACTTTTCAAATTTATTTGACAGTTTTCCCATTTTTTTCGAAAATATTATAACGTAATAAAAATGGCCATAAATATTTAACAATTACAATTAAGATAGTGGCGTTGGGGAAATGTTTTTTAATGTGACTGATTTTGAGTTGACTTAAACTGTAATTTTATATGGGATAGTTCAATATACATTGAAAATTTATGCTGTTGTCTTGTCTATTTCTTTGTCATCTGAGTGCATTGAAAGTACTTAAAAAAACCCATGAGCTCCGGGGGGGGGCTTCGCCCCACTTTTCCCCCCACCAGGGCACTGCCCTGGTCCTACCTGGTTTCCCCCCCCCCCCCCCCCCAGCTAGCAATCACCCCCCCCCCCCCCCCCGCTAATTTTCAGATAATTTCACTTTGGTCAAATCACATCCCTGTGTTTAGCATAAACATGAAGCTAACCCAGGCTAATCGTACATTCGCGTTATCGTAATCTTCCGTACGAAAGATTACGCTAACATGAACGTGTAAAAATAAAAAATAAAAAAGGATAAAGAAAAGAATTATGAATAGGATTTCTTACTTTTGTGGTGGTCAGCAGAAGGCGCAGGTGGACGGTGGAGCTAATATTTCTTTCTTAAATGCAATAGTTGTACGCACTACTTTTCTTTTTTTACCTGTAGCAACTTTGCTTTCTTCGGAGGCATTATAGGGGGCTAAAACACCCGTACGCCGCTCAGCATCGCACCCTAGCGTACGCACTCACGCATTACCGGCGTTCGAACTCCGATTTTTTGACCGAACAGCGAAGCAAGAATTTCTCGAAATTTCTGGTCGGACTCCGATTTGTTAGAACTGAGAGGCGTTCGAAAACCCAGGTTCCACCGTACCAGGTATCGGCCTTGAAAACCCCATTTGGGTTGATCCTTACTAAGGATTAAAAAAAGGAATTCTTGCCTGTAAGAGGAGAAATCCCCCGCCGACAGCAGTAGCCGCTACTTTCCCAACTCTCTGGAAGACGTAACCTGCACACCTGCATGGATTGAATGGAAAAACAAACCGATGTTGAATGCTAATATTGTGCACAGTACGGGTCTCCGCCAAAGCAATTCAACTACCATCCAGTGAGTCCTCCCATCGTGAGCTGGGTCGTCACAGAGTACTTCTGGGCAATGGGCCCCGAGTTGTTCCCAAATACTCGGCTCCACCACTGATGTTGCCGAGCATATTCCGTCAAATCCACCAGCTCGTACACCTCTTCATCGCTCTCTGGCTCTTCCTGGCCTGTTGAGAAGAGATGAAAAGCATTCCCACAAGAGGTGTACGGAACTAGAAGCCTTGTTACTCTCTGCCGCCATCCATGCTTGGAGTGTGATTGCAAACTCATTCAGCTCGTTTATGATGCTTGCGCAAGTACTGTATTTTCCGCACTATAAGGCGCACCTAAAAGCCTTTATTTTTTCAAAAGCTGACCATGCGCCTTATAATACAGTGCGCCTTATATATGGAACAAAATTAATTCGCAAAGTCTTGCAACTAACTTGCCGCCGCCGACTAGATTTTCCCCCGAACGCCGAGTAGTCCGCGGTGTATGCTGGGATTTATTTACCGGCGTTTCATTGGCTGACCAATGTGTCAATCATCATTTGAATCGATCACTATTGGCTAAAGTTATTCGGAGGTCAAGGGGAGGATCCTTTTTATCATTTACAGGCTGGCATTGGCTTAAACGGTAAAACAAAGCCTGCAATTGGCCGAAAAAGATGAATGCGTATAGCACGTGGCTGACGGCATACAGAAACAGAAAGCATTTTTTTCTATTCTGTATTTGTAAATATTTTATTCTCCTGGATTTACTACACTCACGGACATTGGCTGCACATTATTATGAACACAACGACTTCGGTGAGCTACTCCGGGTTTTCTATTGTCCCTGTATATTGTTTCAGACTGAACTCGATGTTTCTGTGATAAGCGGTGCAGATAATGGATGGAATGGAGTGTCTATTTTTAAATTCAACTCAATTCCAAGTGTTTATTGTCATATGCACAGTAAAGTTGCGAGCGAAAAAGAAAATAGAAACTAAGGAATGGTTGGCATTTCTTGAATCCCAAGACTTTAACCTTCCGAATGATAGAACGATGCATTTGAGTGACATCGTACGGACACCGCATCCGCACGTGTTCTCGACACGTATTTGCGTCTTTGCAAGCTTTGGGAATGTTAAGGGGGTAATAAGTTGGACTGAACCATCTGACTGTTTTGTCCACGTTCCTTTTAAACGATAATGCATTGTATTTATTATATCGTTCTCTAGTTCCGCCATACTTAACATATTGTGCAGAAGTCTGGGGCAATAATGACAAAAAGTTGACTCCAGCCCCTTTTTATCCTCCAAAAACGGGCAATTACAACCATACACAGGGTAGGATATCGGCATCATATTCATATTTTATTCCTGCAGTCCAAATGATTAAAATTGGATGATTTAGTAAAATGTTCCACTTCACAACTGCTATTTAAGGTCAACAAAAACACATTGCCAGAAAACATCCAAAAATGATTCACTCGGAAAGAAGGAAGTTATAACTTAAGGGGCTGTCGTGAATTCATAATCCCGAAGGTGAGAACCACCAGGAAAAGTATGTGTGTGTCTGTGTGTGGAGTCAAACTTTGGAACAATTTACAAGACGAGATCAAACAATGTCCAACTATTCCCCTGTTCAAATATAAATACAAAAAAAAAACATTACTGGCGGAATAGAGATGAAGAAAATGGGGTATGAGTGATACTAGAGATTGGAAATACTGCGTTTACAACTATAGTTAACCTTGTTGTTATTGTTGCTATTATGATATCATAACTGTTATTATTTATACTGTTGTTATTATCATTGGTGTCACAATGATATTTAGTGACTAGTAGCATTATAACGTTAATAGATGGGTACTACGATGATTAGTGTATATGTGACTATTGTTATTATGATAATTATTGATATCTGACCTATGTAATACATATATCAGTGAGATTTTGTTATGTTAGACACACGAGGAGCTATCTGTAAAATGTAATTAATAGGGAAGATGAAGGGGTAGGGAAAATAAGTGTCTGCTTCTTACTACCCCTTTTCGAACATGTTATGTAAGATTATTTTGTTGTTGTCATTGTTTTTTCCCCGTTTTTATTTGATCATGTTCGAAATAAAGTTTTCATTCATTTATCTTTTCAGGGGTATGGGTTGGTATTTGGACTCTCTTACTTTCACCATTTTCACGCTACACTGACAAAGGGTTCGTACACTTTTTCATGGCCAAATTCAAGCACTTTTTAAGCCCTTTCAAGGCCATTTTTTTTTACATTTTTCCAGTACCTTCAAAGGAATACATTTGTCGCAGACCAAAAGAAATATTCCTTTTTCTCGACTTTGATGACTGAAATAAAATTGCTTACTTGCTGCTAGCACATACTTTGTGGTATTTTGAGCCGTTCCTATCAATCTATGATCTACGATACTTTTGTGTCAATGCTCTGCTATAAAATGACATGAATTCTGCCAATCTGCTCCAACAATGGTTACCCTGCTTGGCTACGTCACACTTGTTGAAGAACCCAGGAGCTGTATAAGTGTTGGGTAATAATGGAGTTCAATACGGAAGACAAAAAGTACTGTATGTATATAAAGCAGGTAAACAAATTTGGACTTTACGGTGGCGCAGTGGTTAGCGCATGTGCGGCACAGTTCATGACTTGGGAACCTCCTGCGTGGGTTCAAATCCAGTTCCAGACTTCCTGTGCGGAGTTTGTATGTTCTCCCCGTGCTTGCGTGGGTTTCCTCCCACATTCCAAAAACATGCATTTCAGTTGAATTGGCCGGTCCAAATTGTCCCTAGGTGTGAATGAGCGAGTCAGTTGTCTGTCCCCGTGTGCCCTGCGATTGGCTGGCAACCAGTTAAGGGTGTCCCCTGCCCACTGCTGGGATGGGCTCCAGCGCCCCCGCGACCCTACTGAGGATAAGCGGTGTGGCTAATGAGATGGGACAGAGACAACCCAAGGAGGCTGAACGGCGGCGCAGTGGTTAGCGCATGTGCGGCGCAGTTCATGTCTAGGAAACCTCCTGCGTGGGTTCAAATCCAGCTCCAGACTTCCTGTGCGGAGTTTGTATGTTCTCCCCGTGCTTGCGTGGGTTTCCTCCCACATTCCAAAAACATGCATTTCAGGTGAATTGGCCGGTCCAAATTGTCCCTAGGTGTGAATGAGCAAGTGAGTTGTCTGTCCCCGTGTGCCCTGTGATTGGCTGGCAACCAGTTGAGGGTGTCCCCTGCCCACTGCCCGATGATTGCTGGGATGGGCTCCAGCACCCCCGCGACCCTACTGAGGATAAGCTAATGAGATGAGATGATATTGATTGCTCCGAAGGATGGTCCTTTCAATCTTTCAATATTAGAGACTACCAAACGTTTGATTATTGGTTTACTTATTTCCTTTGCTCAGGATATTTCTAATAATATTAAACTAATATTCTGTACAAAATAAGATGTCTATATAGGATCAGGGGTGTCAAACTCAATTTAACTCGGGGGCCACACGATAGAACAAACATTGTCGGGGGCCGGAGTAGTAGATTAAAGAGAAATAAAAAGAGAGATAAAGAAATAAGAGAAAGAGGGAAGGAAAGGGAGAGAGGGCGGGACAAAAAGAAAAAGAGAGGGAGAGCGTGAGAAACAAAAGATAAAAAGCCTTGAGAGAGGAGGAAAAGAAAAGTGAGAGGAAGAACGAAATCCAAAGAGAAATAGAAAGACAGAAGAAGAGAAAAGAGAAAAGAAAGCGTGAAGGGTAGGAAGAGAGAAAGAGAAAGGAGAGAAAAGGAAAAAAGGAAGTTAGAGAAAAATAAGTTAAAAAAGTTAAAAAGACACAGAAGAGAAAAGAGACAAAGAGCAACAAGGGAAGAGAAAAAGAGAGACACAGAGAGTGAAAGAGACGGAGACAGAGAGTGGAAGAAAAGGGGTGGAAAAGTCAAGTCACATTCATTTATGACGCCCTTAATCACAAAAATGTCTCAAAGGACTGCACAGGATTACAATTACACAATTGCACAATTACCTGATCTTAAACCAGACAGAGATCTTAAAAAGACAGAGAGAGAGAGAAAGAAATACAAGTACAGTGTCTTTGTTCGAGGCACCTTTCTTTGGCAACATCAAGTGGACATATTTCAACCTGCAGCTTGTTTTTCTCTTGCGCTTCTCTGAGTGTCTTCTCGCGGGCCGGATTCAATCCCCTAGCGGGCCTATTCTGTCCCGCGGGCCGCCTGTTTGACACCTGTGCTCTAATATATTTTTATATATATTTTTTTTTTAATCCCGTACAAAAAAAACATAGGCCGACAGCATCACGGTTTGTAATGACCCAAAATGTAGAAAAACAAGAATAACAAATAAATGACCAAAACTAATAATTGAGGTATATAACAGTGGGTTGGTCGGGCGCTGTATTAGAAGGAATATATCCGCAAATATTTCGATAACAATTACGGGATGGAACGCGCCGAAAGAACAATCCGCAAATACATATATATGACAAAACGAACCAATAATTAAACAGAAAACCGCCGATGATTAGAATGAAATGTTTTCTCACCTTCCCTTCGGTCCACAGTCGCCATTTTAAAGGGGCTGGTGGTTTTCACAGGATGTTGACAAGTTAGGCCGCGCCTCCCCAACCTCCCTTAATGTCGTCATAAAATTTTAGGATATTAATTTTTTTGTCAGCAGTGAGTTTTTTGTGATAAATTGTGATGAATTGAGACGAGACGTGTTGGCATGGACGGGTATTTACTTTCGTGTCACTCGCAACTCAACTATACATACAATGGTCAATTTTAAGGGACAAACTGCGCATGCGCAGTAGTAATGTGGCGTTATGGGTAACGTAGTTTCTGTGTTGTTACGCATTTTACATCATAGAAAGGGGGTTGGAAAGCAGGGTTGGGTAGGGTTACTTTAACTTGATTACTTTCAATGACTTTTGGATTACTCCAATACCAAATATGCTAATAAAAGACAAAAGAAACGAAATATTAATAAAATGACTCACAACACGTGGTAAGCTTTCTCTCCTGGCTTTGATCTCCGGCAAAACTAACATAAAATGCGACAGAAACAAAATGAAAATCAATCCAAACATCATTTTTGCCGTTCCATGTGTTCCGTTACTCCCCAAGCCTGCACAAAATTTATATTTCTTCTTGACTCGTGTTTCGGGTTGTGAGAGTTTATTTATTTTACAGTGCAGTGTTACCTACACTTTATATTGTTGTAAAAATACATGAAGTACAGTGGCATATGTCTACTTGATTGTGATTTATTCCAGTGTTTTCAATAGAATAGAATAGAATAGAATGTACCTTTATTGTCAGTTACAAAATGGGTTGAACATATTGTAACAACGAAATTGGACGTGGCACTCCAGTTTCACATTTAACAGTGAGGACAGAAGAAAACAAAGAAGATAAAGGAACCTGGTCTAGTGTGCCTCTGGAATTTGCCCACATTTATCTTTCCAAAAAATCAGGCCATTATTCAGTATTTTTGCCATTTTCAGACAAGGAACTGTAACAGTCATCCATGTCAGTAGGTGGCAGTAGATTTTTATATACTTATTATCTGCTCATGAGGTTGCACAGTACATTGAATAACTTATTTTTTTTAACAAAGCGGTTTAAGATTGCGCTGTAAACAAATAAAAACAAATAAAGCACATCATTATTTTGTATTTGAAGTATTCATTTCTTCTTTTTATATACTAATTCTCTGCTTATGAGGTAATACAGTGAAATATTTGACATAACTTCATTTTCAAACATTTTCGACAGACGGTGTGCCTCCGAACTTTTTTTATACAAAAAGTGCTTGGTTCAAAAAGGGTTTATTCCATAGAGTAAAACTCACTTCATACCGTTTTGAAGACCTTTTGTTTTGAACAAAATACTTGAGGTACAGTAGCATATGTCTACTTGACCTGTTGTCTCATTGTTGTGAGAGTTCGGTTGAATTCATCAAACTCACTTTATATTGTTTACTGTTTATTTTTGTAGCAATTCGAGTGTAGGATAAATCTGTTGCTGGTAATAAATATAACAAGGTTCTATAAATAAACTACCTGTCTGTTCTTCTCTATTCAATTGAATTGAATACTGCTTGGAAAGTTTCAAATTCTTTGACATGCAAAACAACTTATTTTTAAAGGAACTGAAATAGTTACAGGCAGCACGGTGGGGCAGTGGTTAGCGCATGTGCGGCACAGTTCTGAGGTCATGACATCGAACCTTCCTGTGTGGAGTTTGCATGTTCTCCCTGTGCTTGCATGGGTTTACTCCGGTTTACTCCCACATTCCAATGTTAGGTGAATTGGCCGGTCCAAATTGTCCCTAGGTGGGAATGAGCAAGTGAGTTGTCTGTCCCTGTGTCCCCTGCCCGAAGATAGGATGGGCTCCAGCACCCCCGCGACCCTACTGAGGATAAGCGGTGCAGATGAAATGAAATGATCTGCATTTCTATAACGCTTTTCAAGTCAATGACTTCCCAAAGCGCTTTACAATGTGCTACACATTTCCCAATAGCGCTAACCTGCTTATTGGGGGTATTAGGGGTTCAGTGTCTTACCCAAGGACACTTCGACATGTAACACGGACGAGCCGGGATTCGAACTGGTATCCCTTGATCCCAAGACGAGCGCTCTACCTCCTGAGCTACTGCCGCCCCATAATAATGAATGGATGGGTAGATGGATGAAATTTTTACTTTCCCTGGTAATGAGTTACTTTTACTACAGAGTCATTCAGTTACTAACACAGTTATGTTTTGGGAGAAGTACTGTAACTAATAACTTATTTAAAGTAACGTGCCAAAAACTGCTTGTCAGGGATAAGAATGGTAAGCTATCATTTTTTAATCCCGGCTCCTCCGTGTTACATGTCGAAGTGTCCTTGGGTAAGACACTGAACCCCCAATACCCCCAATAAGCAGGTTAGCGCCTTACATGGCTGCACGGCCGCTATTGGGAAATGTGAAGCACATTGTAAAGCGCTTTGGGAAGTCATTGACTTGAAAAGCGCTATAGAAATGCAGATCATTTCATTTCATTTAATATAGTTTACATTTAGAATGGAGAAGTTTCACTTCTTAAACGCCATTGATAGTTACTTTCCCTGGCAATGAGTTACTTTGACTACAGAGTCATTCAGTGACTAACACAGTTATGTTTTGGGAGAAGTACTGTAACCAATGTTCCCTGTCATTTTGCAGGGGTCTGAGCGTTCACATGAAGTCGGTGAGCAACGCTTGAAACAGCAGTGAGCAACGGCAATCCCAAGTGTGGCAACTAAATCATTATCAAACGTGTCCAAAACTTGACATCGAGTTACATTTTGCGGAGTTTCCGGCAATGCAAAATTATTTTTCTCTTTTGTATGAATTGACTCATGTACGATTGCAAAGGTTGCAGGCTCACAAACGTCATTTGTTTTTACAATTCCTTCACAAGATATCCATTTCTTTTTATTTCCTGATATATTTTGTCGCATAATATTAACATTTTTGGGGGCTTATTTAGTCGGTTGTAAGATACAGAATTGTACTTAATCACATTTTTAGTGGAAGTACAATGTTGGCAACAAGATTGACTTGATATCATTGGAAATTATTTGAATGCAACACAAACTTTTTCTTCTTTTTTCCGTGCTTTTTTTCTACTTTTTTTTTAAAGGAACTTAAAAAAATCTCATTGTGTTTATTTTTTTCGAGCTGTTACTTTTTTCTTTTTGTTCTCTATTTACTTTTTTTCCTATATTACTTTCTTTTCTGGCTTTTTTTCTAAAATTTTCCTTCTTTTTTTCTCTTCCTTTTGTTTATTTTTTTCTCAGCTTTTCACTACCTTTTCATTTTGGTATTTTTTTCTTTTTTGTTCTATTCCCCCTTCCTTGAAGTCATTTTGTGCATAATTGTACATAATATTTGGTCATGTTGGGATTCAAGAAGCAAAAACAACCTGAAGAGCCGTTTAGGACCCCAAAGAGCCGGTTCCTTTTAGTGAGCTGAGCCGAAGAAGCCGGTTCTCGACAAACTCTACTAACTTTACTCAACTTCGTTCTACTCTGACTCGACTTCCAAATACCGCATTTAGGACACAACGTCAGGGGAACCCGTGTATTTTGACCTTCATGCACTGTAACTTTGACTTAAATCGCTTCTTAATTAGTAATTTTGAGCCCTCATTTTTGTGCGCCGGCAAGATTTTCTTGTGCGCAGCTTAGAGGGAACACTGACTGTAACTCATAACTTATTTCAAGTAACGTGCCAAAAACTGCTGGTCAGGGATAAGAATGGTAATCTTTTAATACAGTTTACATATAGAATAGAGAAGTTTCACTGTTTTAAACAGAGTTTACATTGAAAAATGGCGCGTATAGATTTACTGTACTAACACATCCATATTTGCCATTAGCTTTCAAGATAGCAAACTTGTGTTAAAACAGGTATAATTTAATTTCAATCGATAAACTTATCGAACAGAAGGGGTTTAAAAAATAATAAATGATCGATATATTATTTAAAACCGGAATTTATGGAAGATAAGTCAAATAGGCAAGGAAGTTGATTGGTTGAAATCCAAGGTGTGGGCGTGACTAAAACGGCGCGTGGGTTCGCTTGGGTGACACAATTAAAACAACTTTATCTTCACGGGAGAAACGCGTTTAATTGAAGAATACTTACAGCTTGAGTTTATGTCTTTAAGTAGTTACATTTTTATGTTCTCGCTTTGGGAAGAAAAAAATGTGACGCTCGGAGACCGCTCGCGCAGCGCCGCTGTCCCCCCCCGGAAAGGATTTACTCCATCGAAAAGCATCATTTTCAAGGGCCAAAAACTTTTTCATCGTCGGCTTTTCTTCGCTTGCATTTTTCTTCTAAATCGGTGGAGTAAAACGATCGACTCTACGTTGGGATTTTCCCATGCAATCGTGCAGTGTGTCTGTCGCCGTCGCTGCCTGCGCTGCCGCTCGGAGTCTCGGCTCTTCTGATGGTGGTGATGAGGAAAAGAAAATGGCGGCGGGAAAAGCCAGCGAAACCGAGGAGGACTTTCCGACACTGACAGCGCAGGAGAGAGACGCTTTAGCCAGGATTGACAGGTGAGGATTGGGAACTCGTAGGGTGTCGAAGTCCCGGGGAGGGCCTGTACTTCACTCCCCTTAACGGACACCTATCCCCCCTATGTTGTCTTTTTGCAGCTCACTGTTTGGATTTCAGAAGCTTCATGAAGATGGCGCCAGAACGAAGGCGTTGTTGATGAAGGTAACACATTTCGAGTGTTTGTGACCCAAAACGCGCATTGTAACTCAAAATGCTTTCCACATTAGGGGTTTAAAGGAAAAAATAACACATTGTGGAGACGTCCTCCCCTCTAAAAGCTAACCTGCTCGCGAGCGGCCCTCTTGTAGAGTCGACCGAGGCCACTTAGCCTGTTTGTTAGCATGCTAGCTTCGTAGTTAGCCGCTCTCATCCGGTGCTCAGCGACCCTGCACCTGCGTCTCTTTGCATTTCGGTTGTGAATTTAAAAATAAATCTCCCAGCGCCATCTTGTTGGTATTAATATAATATTTTCGGTGTTTGTTTAAATCTCGGGTCGTCTCATGCTTTGTTGCAGCCGAATATCGGCCGTTGTGCTCGGCGTGTCAAAGGTGGACCTGCTGTGGCTGACGTTTTCTTCTAATATCGTCAAAGATTCATCATAACACTCTGGATATTACGTGGAAAACGTGTTTATTATAATAGAATGGAAGGCATTACACAGAGTGTCATGAAATTCTAAGATGTCCCATTTAGGGCGCACGTAGAATTGAAAACTATGTACAATTACTTATGTCAAGTCATGTTTATTTGTATGGACCTTAATCACAAAGAGTCTCAAAGAGCTGCAGGGATCAAAGACTATTGCAAACTATACAGACTGTTATGACAACATCCCCTGATCTAAAACCTATCTATGTGGCGGCAGTAGCTCAGGAGGTAGGGCGCTCGTCTTGGGATCAACGGATCCCAGTTCGAATCCCGGCTCGTCCGTGTTACATGTCGAAGTGTCCTTGGGTAAGACACTGAACCCCTAACACCCCCTAATAAGCAGGTTAGCGCCTTACATGGCTGCAAGGCCGCTATTGGGAAATGTGGAGCACATTGTAAAGTCATTGACTTGAAAAGCGCTTTATAAATGCAGAAAAATAAATCTATCTATCTACCTTGGTCATATCCCTTAAGGGGGTGACCGGCAGCAAGACAAACACATACAATAACAAAGAAAAAATAGCAAAAAAAATAACACACACAAAATTTTTGGGGCCATGGCCAACCCAATTGCCCAAACACCCAAACAAGTTAGGCACTTCGGCACCTAAGCCGGTCATGCTTTCGTCCCTCCAGATGAAACGGGACACCAGAAAGCGGCCACTCGGCTCAGGGTGACACAACACACTCTTCTGTTCGACAGCTTTCACTGGTTTACCCCTGCCGCATCATACAGATGCCCTGCCCATCCCTTAGAATGCGTCCAAACATCCCACTTTCATTTTACATCACCTCTCCACTAATTCCTATCACCAACAAGAGCTCTAGCTTCCATTAGATTCATACCTCTTTCCTGCAGTGCACTCATAACACCATCCATCCACGTCAATCGCGGCCTTCCTCTTTTTTTCGTTTTCTTCTAATATCGTCAAAGAATTATCTGACTCAGTGTTGTAATAACACTCTTGATATAACGTGGAAAACGTGTTTATTATAATAGAATAGAAGGCATTACACAGAGTGTCATGAAAAGATGTCCCATTTAGGGCACACGTAGAATTGAAAACTATGTACAATTACTTATGTAAAGTCATTTTTATTTGTATAGACCTTAATCACAAAGAGTCTCAAAGGGCTGCACGGATCAAAGACTATTGCAAACTATCATTACAGACTATTATGACAACATCCCCTGATCTAAAACCTACATGAGGGCAAATACACAGATACATAGATATTGTCAACATAAAATATAGGTTATTCATTTGCTATAGAATAGAAGTGTGTTTTAAGCCTAGATTTAAACAGTTCCACTGAGGTTGCAGATCCAATCTCAGGGGGAAGAGCGTTCCACAGCACCGGGGCTGGAATGGAGAATGCTCTCAAACCTGCAGATCTCTTCTTGGCTCATGGGATCACTAGTAGACCAGCGTTTTCAGAGCAAAGGCTCCGGACCGGAACATAGGGGGAATGAAATCTGAAAGTTATGAGGGAGCAAGTCCATGCAAGATTTTGTGTACTAAAAACAGAACCTTAAAATCACATCTTAAGCTAACAGGGAGCCAATGCGGGTTAGCTAAAATCAGGGTCATGTGATCAAACCTTCTTGTCTTAGTTGAAAGCCTCGCTGCAACATTTTGTACCAGCTGAAGGCTCTTGATTTTGGACTTCGGGGGACCGGAGAGTAGTGCATTACAGTCATCGAGACGGGAGGTCACAAACGCGTGAATTATAATCTCTGCATCCGGCTGAGACAGCATAGGGCGTATTTTAGCAATGTTGCGAAGATGGAAAAAAGCTGTTCTAGTAATATTCTTGTGTGTGCAAATGTGCAAAGAATACATTTTTTATTTCATTTCCTTTGCCGTATTTTCACATACCTAGGGTGCACTGTGTAGTTGGTCTTATTTCTGTATTAAACACTACACATGGCGCACCGCATGATAGGTGTAACAGCCTTACGACTACACAGACAAGCATAGGAGTGTGCATATTTAAAAGGACGACAGAAGCAAAACTGGGTTTTGTTTAAGTAGTGATTACAAAGTAAAACGCACAGATGAAACTACATTTAAAAAAGAGGTCGTGCAAAACAGTTTGGCACTTATATTTTTACTAGAAATCCATATCAAACATCCATCCTTCCAACCATTGTCTGCACTGCTTATCCTCAGTAGGGTCGCGGGGGTGCTGGAGCCCATCCGAGCAGTCTTCTGGCAGTGGGTTGGGGACTGAACTAGTTGCCAGCCAGTCCCTGGGCACACACAGACAGACTATTCACTCGCTCATTCACACCTAGGGACAATTGGGACCGGCCAATTAGCCTGACATGCATGTTTTTGGAATGTGGAAGGAAACCGGAGTGCCCGGAGGAAACCCACGCAAGCACGGGGAGAACATGCAAACTCCACACAGGAGGTTTGATCTCATGACCTGAATACTGTGCCGCACACGCGCTAACCACTGTGCCGCTTTCGATCTATGCTGCCATATCAAACATAACTGTCTAAATACTGGTCCTCTGTTTCTGATCAGCTTCGCTAAATCTCCATTAAAAGGTTCACTATCCTTACCTCCTCGGAAATGCCGGCTGTGTCAAAAAAGTTGTGTCCCGGGGAACGCACGTTGATTCGAGACTATGCGTCCCCAGCAAAAATGACGCGTCTAGGGCGCAGGGTAGCGGGCAAACCAGAACACTGCACCAGGGGTCGGAAACGTGGTAGTCGCAAAAGTAGTAGCTACCAGCCATAGCAGCAAACTATGTAGATTTGTTTTTGTTTTTTGTGTTTTTGGGGGGTTTTGAGAAAGAGCCATACCAAGTATTTTAAGACAAAATTGAGCAAAACCACCAAACCTGCTCTCACGCTAAAAGTTGATTTTTCAGTGCATTTTATTTCACTGTGGGAATTGAACAGATTTATTTAACATTCATGAAATAATAATAACGCCCGTGTCCCATATCAACAAATATTCCACTTTAAACTTGTCTCCCTCCCACAGTTACTAAAGATCATTAACTCATATTGACCATCATTCTTTTCGTGAATAATGGTTTTAAAAGAAGGTGCAAACGGAGTTCTTTTGTAAAATTGTCACAAAAAACTGCAAATGGAAGTTGATGTTATGTATGATGTATTTCAGCCGACTGGGCATGTGTGAGAGAGACTGGAGCGTGCTGTGTGTGCATAGCTCCGCCCATCCTTACTGCTCACCCAATGAAATTGTTCGGTATGCTTCGCTAGCGTTTTTGGGCAATTTGATTTTTCTGAGTGATTGATTATAACGTGTCTCAATAGTGAAGCATGGATTGTTTATTTAGCTTCCACAAACAGGATTCTTTAGCAATGTACAGCCAAAACGGGGTCTGTTGATGTGACACCTTGACTGTAAACTGTAGTTAAGACCGTGCTCTTTATATACTGGACCAAAAAGGTATTGCTTTTTAACAGTTATGTGTTTATCAATCTCGAGTTTGTGTTGATTGGAATCAGAATGCTGCAGGGTCAATATGCACCGGTAACATTTTGTCTCCGAGTCGAATGTACTTGTGAAAAGAGCCATGCCTGGCTTCTTGAGCTATTGGTTCCCAGCCCCTGAAACACACACCCATGATCATAAAGTACAAAAGATTACACAAGTGTGATGCTCATTTGCAAAGTGCTACACACGAATCACCTCGCTAGGTGGTGTAGGACATTAGGAGTGGCTAACTCCCTAAGTTGCAGCACAGAGCAGTGTCTGAAACTCATGAGAAAAAGTTAGCGGACACCCGGGCAGATAACTCTGAAAAGTTGCCTGCCCAGCCATAAAGTTGCCTGCCCCATATACCACTCCTCTTTCCACGATGCTTTTAATGTACGTTTACGTTTTGTAGCGTCATACATTTTGTTAGCTTCTTTTGAATCTTTCTTCTGGGGCTGAGGTTTTGGCTTGATTCCTAACCATTTTTCCATTTCTCTTGTGTTCTCTGTGCGTCTAATTTGGAAAATATATGCAAATGCACGACCTTATAAGGCTCGGGAAAGTCAGGAAGTTATTCGATGCAGGCTTCTGATTGGCTGCAGAGTATGCAATTTGCCAAATGAACCGAAATTTTGAAATTTCCAAACCGAACGAAGATTTCAAAATTGGGACAAAGCAAACCTTTGATTTGAAAAAAATAAAAAAAGATTTTTTTTCTTTCTTTCTTGAAAAAGTTGGCGGCCACCTGGGCGGAGACGTTTTTTAAGTTGTACGTCGACGTAAAAAATGCACGCCCTGGGCGTCCGGGCAGACATTTTTTCCAGACACTGCTGTTTTCCAGCTAAGATACACTCATTCGCAGGCATTTGACTGAAATCAAATTCAGGCGAGAAAAAAAACCCATTTCTGTATATGTTCCAATTTCGATGATTTAATGTTAGTAGCACTTGCAGTGGGGACAGAACGTTTGGAGTGTTCCTTTTCGAAAGAAACCAAAAGCGTCCATATTCTCTAAGAAGAGCATTCAATTGTCTTATATTGGGATTTGAGGCTAATTTGACAGGATTGTTAAAGAGACATTTTGGAGGTTTGGAATTCATTTTCAGTTTTTGCTTTTAATGTATGTTTACGTTTTGTTGCGTCATCAATTTTGTTAGCTTCTTTTGAATCTTCTGGGGTTGAGGTTTTGGCTTGATTCCTAACCACTTATCAATGTTTCTTTTGTTCTCTGTGCATCTACTTTGGAAAATCATAGGCAAATTACCTATAATGCTCTGGAGAGTCCGGAAGCATGAAGTAATTCGATGCAGGCTTTTGATTGGCTGCCGAGTATGCAAAATGACAAACGAACTAAAATTTTTAAACCGGACTAAGATTTTGAAATCTGAATAAAGCAAACGTTTGATTTGAAAAAGAGATGTTTTGTAAGTTGTACGCCCGACGTAAAAATGCACGCCCGGGCAGACGTTATTTCAGACACTGCTGTAAGCAACAGACTTGTGTTTGAATGAGTAAAATGCTTAGTACATTGTGAAGAGCTTTGGTGGTCTTCAATGAACGATTCAAGGCGCTATACAAAAACAGTCCATTTACCATTTGTCAGGGGATGTAACCTAACAGCTTTTTCGATGAATGCTCAAGCTTGTACTAAATTATCTTTTTGTGACCGGCATGTTCCAAACAGATTCTGTGATGTGAGACGTGCAAATTCAATGGTTTTTTCTTACCTGTGGATTCCTGCTACGACTCACATTCTAGATCGTGGGTCGTCAACCTTTTTCAATCCGATAGCTACTTTTTGTTACTGATAGACTAGAAAACGCTACCATTTTGATATACGTATCTAGTCAAGTCATGTATATTTGTGACACCCTTAATCACAAAGAGTCTTAAAAAGCTGCACAGACCACAGACTGTTATGACACCATCCTGTCCTGATCTAAAACCTACATGAGGGCAAATAATACACAGATATTGTCAGCATAAAATATAGGTTATTCACATGCTATAGAATAGAAGTGTGTTTTAAGCTTAGATTTAAACATTTCCACTGAGGTTGCAGATCCAATCTCAGGGGTAAGAGCATTCCAGAGCACCGGGGCCCGGATGGAGAATGCTCTTGAACCTGCGGATTTCTTCTTGGCTCTTGGAATCACTAATAGACCAGCGTTTTCAGAGCGAAAGCTCCGGACCGGAAAATAGGGGGAGATTAAATCTGAAAGATATGAGGGAGCAAGTCCATGTATGAGTTTGTATACTAGCAACAGAACCTTAAAATCACATCTTAAGCTAACAGGGAGCCAATGCAGGTTAGCCCAAATCGGGGTCATGTGATCAGACTTTCTTGTCTTAGTTAAAAGCCTCGCTGCAGCATTTTGTACCAGCTGAAGGCTCTTGATTTTGAAGTTCGGGGGACCGGAGAGTAGGGCATTTCAGTTATCGAGGCGGGAGGTCACAAACGCGTGAATTATAATCTCCGCGTCCGACTGGGACAGCATGGGGCGAATTTTAGCAATGTTGCAAAGATGGAATAAAGCTGTTCTACTAATATTCTTCAAGTGTTTTTGAAAGGACAGTTCTGGGTCAAATAGGACATCTAAATTTTTGACTGAGTCACTCTGGGTGATATTACATTTGCAATGTTCAGAGCAATTTTTGAGTACAACTCACGGTATTTAGATGGACCAATAACTAGCATTTCAGTCATTTCAGAGTTAAGGCGCAAGAATTTGAGTGACATTTTTCTAAACATGTTTCTAAAATAACAACAGCATTTATTATAACATAGGAACATTCTGGCGGGCCATCAGGGTTTCATTGGCCCCACCAGAGTCTCATAAACTTGTATTATTTAAAAAAAAGAAAAAAAGAGGACAGAATTTTTAAATATACCGTAGTTAATGGTGTATAACACGCACTCTTGTATAACGCGCACTCCTAATTTTTTATTAGATATTAGTATAAAATCATGTCTTCCTTTTTCTCAGTTTAAACTTTGATGTTGGATGACATACGAAAAGGCGGCCAATTTTAACCCGTTATCACACTATTTGTTTTTGGTCACAATTTCAGAGACAAATGTGAATTTCGCTGAGCGTTTCGCATAGTACAATGACAATAAATTCGTCACTTATAATGCTTAGAATAGAAGGGCACACATTGATCATAGATGTACCTACTTGATTTTGCTCTTTGATGCGAATGAATTTGAAATGTACACAATTATCTTTCAGGGGAAAATACCCCCAAACCGTCTACCCGCCAGGGTCTCAAAATTATATGAGAAAGACTGAACAATTTAAGATGTTACTACGGTATTGCCAGTTTGTAATATTCAAAGTCAACCCAAAAAAAAGAGAGAGGCCGGGATAAAGAGAGAGGGAGAGGGCGTGAGAAACAAAAGAGAGGAAAAGAGAAGTCGTAAGAGGGGGAAAAGAAAGCGAGAGGAAGAAAGAAATCCAAAGAGAAATAGAAAGACAGAAGGAGAGAAAAGAGAAAAGAAAGCGTGAAGGGTAGGAAGAGAGAAGGAAAAAAGGAAGTTGGAGCAAAAGAAGTTAAAAAGACACACAGAGAGAAAGAGACAAAGAGCAACAAGGGAAGAGAAAAAGAGAGACACAGAGAGTGGAAGAGGCAGAGAGTGGAAGAAAAGGGGTGGAAAAGACAGACAGAGAGAGAGAAAGAAATAAAAGTACAGTTTCTTTGTTCGAGGCACCTTTCTTTGGCAACATTAGGTTGACATATTTCAACCTGCAGCTTGTTTTTCTCTTGCGCTTCTCTGAGTGTTGTCTCGCGGGCCGGATTCAATCCCTTAGCGGGCCTGATCTGGCCCGCGGGCCGCCTGTTTGACACCTGTGATCTAAACGATCGAGCTGTTTTGCAAGGAGAAATGGGCCAAAATATCAGTTTCTCCATGTGCAAAACTGATAGAAGCATACTCCAAAAGGTGGCGCTACAAAATATTAACTCAATGGGGCTGAATCGTTTTGCACACCCACTTTTTGTGAAAATATCCAATAAAGTGTGTTCCACTTTGTGATCGTGTCCCACTTATTGTTGATGCTTCACAAAAAATACATTTTTTAATATCTTCATCTTTGGAGTTTGAAATGTGGCAAAGGGTCACAAAGTTCAAGGGGGCCAAATAGTTTCGCAAGCCACTGTATATAATCCCCGTTTCCCCTCATCCTGCTTTGCAGCACTTCTATATATAGTATATCTAGTTGACATTTTATGTTGTGTTTGTCATTGTTTGATTGTGATGGATATGAAATTACCGTATTTTCCGCACTATAGGGCGCACCGGGTTATAGGGCGCACCCCGAAAAAATAGTTTTTGGTCCTATTTTTGACATACATAAGACGCACCGGATTATAAGGCGCTACAATGGGAACGTCGACAAAACAGTCAGATAGTTCAGTCCAACTTCTTACCCCCTTAACATTCCCAAAGCTTGCAAAGACGCAAATACGTGTCGAGAACACGTGCGGATGCGGTGTCCGTACGATGTCACTCAAATGCATCATTTCAAATATCATTCGGAAGGTTAAAGTCTTGGGATTCAAGAAACGCCAACCATTCCTTAGTTTCTATTTTCTTTTTCGCTCGCAACTTTACTGTGCATATGACAATAAACACTTGGAATTGAGTTTAATTCACCCAACTCATCACAGCAACATCAAGATCGTTCTAAAACAACAAACCGGGAAAATATAAAGCCGCATAGCTCACCTAAGTTCTCACGTTCAATAATGATACGCAGTCATGGTCTTCTTACAACCGTGGGTGAAGTAAATCCAGGAGAGTAGAATATTTACAAATACAGACTAATGAAACATGTTTCTTTATGGCGTACTTTAGCAAGCTTGCCATTCAGTCATCTTTTTCGGCCGATTGCAGGGTTTGTTTTGGCCATCCAGCCAATCCGAGGCTCCGAATAACTTCAGCCAATAGCGATCGATTTAACGGATGATTGACACATTGGTTAGCCAATGAAACACCGGTATATAAATCCCAGCATACACCGCGGACTTGCTACGCCATTGCTAAACTCGGCCGATTGCAGGGTTTGTGTTGGCCATCTAGCCAATCCGAGGCTCCGAATAACTTCAGCCAATAGTGATCGATTCAAATGATGATTGACACATTGGTTAGCCAATGAAACGCCGGTATATAAATCCCAGCATACACCGCGGACTACTCCACGTTAGGGGTAAAATCGAGTCGGCGGCTGTTGAGTAAGTTGCGAGACCTTGCGACTTAAAATTGAGCCATATATAAGGCGCACTGTATTATAAGGCGCATGGTCAGCTTTTGAAAAAAATGAAGACTTTTAGGTGCGCCTTATAGTGCGGAAACTACGGTAATAACTATGATTAAAATACTACAACTGCTAGACATACAACAGATGAGTAAAAGAGCTGTCTCAGAGTTGTGGTGTAGGGGTTTGTGTGTCCCAATAACCCTAAGAGCTATGTTGTATAAGATTCCAAGTCCTACCAGATGGGCCAGGGGGATTATGTTCAACTGTAAGGGTTTGTACCGGAAATTCTTGAACGCTTGGATTTTCATGTTTTCAAATTCAGGAAAATGCTTGCATTTTGGGTGAAGATTCTGAAAATGCTTGGAGTTGTTGCCATTGCCACGTTTCACGGCAGTCTGACACGATAGACCACTCTTTAAATCACAGGTGTCCAACGTCCAGCCCGTGGGCCAGATCAGGCCCGCCTAGGGTTTTGATCCGGCCCACCAGACATCACTGAGAGAAGCGAGAGAGAAAAATGAGCTGCGGTCTTAAATATGTCCACCAGGTGTCGCCAAAGCCAGACAGGACTTGTAAAGAAACTAAAGCTCTATCTCTTTCGGTATCTCTCTCTCTCTGTCTCTTTCTCTTTTTTTTATTATTTCAGTCCTTCGATCTCCTTTTTTTCTCTTTCTTACCTTTTCTTTCACTCTCTCGCTTTCCCTTTCTTTTTCACACTCACTCTTTGACTCTCTCGCTTTCACTTCTAATTTTTCTTTGTTTCTTTTCCCCCTCTTTTTTATATATTATGCTCTCTCTATACCTCTCCCCTTTTCTTTCTCTCTGTCTCTCTTTATTATTTCAGTCTGTCTATCTTCTTTTTTCTTTCTCTCTTTTTTTCCCTTTCTTTCTTATCTTCTCTTTCACTCTCTCGCTTTCCCTTTCTTTTTTGCACTCACTATTTTTCTATATCTCTTCGACTGTCTCCCTTTCACTTTTCACTTTTTTTCTATATTATGCACTCTATTCCCTGTTTTCTTTCTCTTTCCTTTCTCTCTCTCTCTCACTCCTTACTCCATCTCCCTTGTTCTCTTTATCTTTCTCTCTCTTTCTTCGTCTTCCTCTCGCTTTCTCTTAAATCATAGCAGTATTTTTGCGGCATTTCTGTAGCATTTCAGTAGTATATTAGTAGTATTTCCATAGTAGCATTTCTGTAGTATTTTTGTAGCATTTCTGTAGTATTACCATAGTAGTAATTTTGTGCCATATCTGTAGTATGTTTGTAGTATTTTTGTAGCATTTCTGTTGTATTTTAGTAGTATTTCCATTGAAGTATTTTTATAGCATTCCTGCAGCATTTCTGTAGTATTTTTTATCGTGTTTCCATATTAGTCTTTTGTAACATTTCTGTCGTCTTTTTGTAGCATTTCTGTAGTGTTTTTTTGTAGTATTTCTATATCATTTTTGTAGTATTTCAATAGTAGTATTTTTGTAGTAATTCCATAGTAGTATTTTTGTAGTATTTCTGTAGTCTTTATGTAGTATTTCCATGGTAGTATTTCTATTGTATTTTCATAGTAGCATTTCTGTAGTATTTTAGTAGTATTTCCATTGAAGTATTTTATAGCATTCCTGCAGCATTTCTGTAGTATTTTTCATTGTGTTTCCATATTAGTCTTTTGTGACATTTCTGTCGTCTTTTTGAAGCATTTCTGTAGTATTTTTTTTGTAGTGTTTCTGTGTTGTTTTTGGAGTATTTCAATAGTAGTATTTTTGTAGTAATTCCATAGTAGTATTTTTGTTTCTCTAGTATTTCTGTAGTCTTTATGTAGTATTTCCATGGTAGTATTTCTATTGTATTTTCATAGCAGTATTTCTGCAGTATTTTTTAGTATTTCAGTCTGTACTTTTTTGTAGTAATATTTTTGTAGTATTCCTGTCATATGTTTTCTGTAGTAGTATTTTCTTTGCATAGCATTAATGCACCGGTATTTTTATAGAATTATTATTGAAGTATTACAATAGTATTGGTTCTGTGTTTTTGTGGTAGTATTTTTTTATGATAGTATTTCTGTCATCATACTGCTGTGCGTCTTTGTCCCTATTTTATGGCTCAATTTCACGATCTAATGAGGAATCGGCACGATATTTTGTGGCTACGCTTCCGATTCAGGGGCGTGTTTTTCACTCGCAACTCTGTTCTTCTCAGGCGGTCCGCTGCTACGATTCAGCCATCCTCAAGGCGGAGGGAAAAGTAGAGCCTGAGGTGTTTTGCCAACTAGGCCACTTCAACCTCCTCTTGGAAAATTACCCAAAAGGTGAGTGCGCACTTTTAAGTTCCTCTTTCCATTCCTGCTCTCCTACTTCAGGGTACCTACGGGCGCTTGAAATCCTTGAACATGCTTGAAGTTTGGGTGCTTGTAAATGCTTGAAATTGTTGCCATCGCCATGTTTCTTGGCAGAAATTATTACAGGAATGTTTTTTTAAAAGGTGCGTGAAAAAATGACAGCGACACGCCTGCTCTCGTGGCTTGTCATGATGCAGTTTTCATGTGAAGCATCACTGCCCCCAACTGGTCACACCCAAGAGGACAGCTCTATTTAGAAAACTGCTTTCTTGACTCGGCTCATTGAGAAGAGACAGCTGTTTTGGCTCACTAACACCTCCTTAATGCTATATTATAATTAATAACAAAACATTAAGCCCCAAATCATTAGGTAATTAGTGATTTTACGTATTTTGTCCATCCATTATCTGCACCGCTTATCCTCAGTAGGGTTGCGGGGGTGCTGGAGCCCATCCCAGCTATCCTCGGGCAGTGGGCAGGGGACTCCCTCAACTGGTTGCCAGCCAGTTGTAGGGCACACAGGGACAGACAATTCACTCGCTCATTCACACCTAGGGACAATTTGGACCGGCCAATTGACCTGACATGCATGTTTTTGGAATGTGGGAGTACCCGGAGGAAACTCACGCAAGCACGGGGAGAACATGCAAACTCAACACCGGAGGTTCGATCTCATGACCTCAGAACTGTGCCGCACATGCACCAACTACTGCACCGCCGTGCTGCCCATGTTTTTTGTAACACATGAAATATAATTGAAAATATTCACAGATCTAAAAAACAAAACAAAAACAATTTTACTCACTGAACACATTTAAAGTCAAACAATAACATAAAATCCATGAAAATGCAAGACAATAAAATGCAATTAAAAAAATTGACCCCTCAGTGCTATAACTGAATGCTAAAACGCTAACTATTTACAATTCTATTTTGACCAATTTAGACTCAGATCTTCTGAAAAACACCCAAAAAAGATAAATTAAAATAAGTAGAACAAGAAGCAAAAGATCAGCAGTCTCTTAGATTGAATGCACTCTGCTTCGGAGCAATCAATATCATCCAAATGAGACATTTGGCTCATTTTTCTGTTTTTATGCATATGGGACTTTCTTTTTTGTCTTGCGTACTGAACTCAATTATTACCCGACACCTATAGATCCTTTACCGTGTTTGTAAACAAATGTGACGTAGGCACGCTGCGCGCGCATTGTTAAAGCAGAACGTCAGAATTCATGTCAGTTTATAGCAGCCCAAAAAGATCGTAAAACCTAGATCGTGACAGCTCAAAATACAACAAAGTGTGTGCTAGCAGCGAGATGCTGACTTTATTTGAGTCATCAAAGTCAACCATACTAATATCAACTATCATTATTTTTGTACGTGCTGTACTTCTTCCCTTGCAGGTACTAGAAAATTAAAAAATTTGGCCTTGAAAGTGCTTGAAAAGTGCTTGAATTTGGGCATGAAAGAAGTGTACGGAATCTGTACTTGTCCATTTCTTTGTCATTCGGTCCCTTGTTGACTGTGATCGTCCATCTTTTTCTACTTTTTACAGCATTATCGGCATACCAGAGGTACTACAGTTTACAATCAGACTACTGGAAGGTAAAGGAATATTTTTTTCTAAATTTGATTTTATTTTATTATATATTTATCCTCTGAGCGCCACATCTAATCCTGTTTCAAACAAGCTTCACGTTTTTATCAATGACTATGAATTTGAAATCTAAACCTTGGCACTCATGTTTATATGGTGGTCAATTTTAAACCATTGTTACTTTTATTTCTTTCCATAAAAACAACTGGTATCAACAAACTAAAGGAGGGGTGCGTCGTTTGAGGTTTCCTGACAAAATGTAAAATTACATATTTTCTCTATTAAGTCAGTGTCTGAAATAATTTCTGCCCGGACGCCAGGGGCGTGCATCTTTTACGTCGGGTGTACAACTTACAAAACGTCTCCGCCTGGGGTGCCCAACAACTTTTTGAAGGGGAAAAAACGTTTTTTTTTTTTTTTTTTTTTTTTTTTTTTTTTTGTTTTTTTTTCCCCAAAACGAACGTTTGCTTCATTCAGATTTCGAGATCTTCGTTCGGTTTGGAAATTTCGGAATTTCGGTTCGTTTGCATACTCTGCAGCCAATCAGAAGCCTGCATCGAATAACTTCGTTCTTCCGGACTCTCCCGAACGTTATAAGGTCGTGCATTTGCATATCATTTTCCAAAGTAGAAAGATGGATAAGTGGTTAGGAATCAAGCCAAATCCTCAGCCCCAGAAGAAAGATTCAAAAGAAGCTCTCAAAATTTATGACGCTAGAGCAGGGGTCGGGAACCTTTTTGACTCAAAGAGCCATAAAAGCAAAAAATATTAATTTTATTTTAGGAAAGAGCCACACCATATATTATGAGACAAATTTACTAAATTGCTAAACCCGCGCCCCAGACAAAAGCTTAGTCTTCAGCACATTTATTTTTGATGATTTGATAAAAATTATGAAAAGAGAATAATGCCAGAGCCCCTGTCCCAAAATCAACAAACATACCACTTTAAACTTGTCTCTTACTTGCAATTACTCAAGATCGGTTAAACGCCTTTTGACCCGTTTTTTCATACATATTGGTTTCAAAACAAGATGCAAGCAGTTATTGTGTAAAAACGTCACAACATTCTGCAAATAGGGAGCCTGATGAGCTCACTTTTGGCGCAGACGGCGTAGGACGAGAGATGGGAGGGAGTGCTTGCAATTTTTGCATAGCTCCACCCATCCCTCCCACTCACCCAATCAAATGACTAAGTTCTCTTCCGGTGTTATGGCGTATTTACAGTTCTGTGGATTCATCATAAGGTATCTGAACACTGAACACAGATTATATAGTGAACTTTTATATAAAGGATTCTTTAGCGTTGTACAGCCAAAACGAGTTTTTTTCCCCTTTTTTTTTTTATGTGACACCTTGACTGTAAATTGTAGTGAAAAACGTGCCCTATATATACTGCGAAGTAATAGTCCATTATTTAGCAGTTAGGCTTTGCGTGTACCCAAATAGGATAGACAACTCGAGTATTGAACAAAATGGGGAACTTTTGCATGCAATCAAATTTGTCTCTGAGCCACAGATACTCATAGAAAGAGCCATATATGGCTCGCGAGCCATAGGTTCCCGACCCCTGCGCTAGAGGATGGTGGAAAGAGGAGTTCACGTGACTTGTAGCAGACGACACAACGCAAACATCGCATGAATGAGAATGAGTCAATACAGGTTACATACTGATGGCAGATGGAAAACATGCAATGAATGTTATAAGTAGATTTAGAATAAACTTAATTTTAAAGTGTTGTTCTGTTATATATATACTGATTATCGATCCTTAATACTGCGATTAGTCGTCTTTGTGTGTTTCAAGTTGTGAAAAATGGCCCACGATGCTTTTAATGTGCGTTTACGTTTTGTAGCGTCATGAATTTTGTTAGCTTCTTTTGGATCTTTCTTCTGGGGCTGAGGTTTTGGCTTGATTCCTAACCACGTCTCCATTTTTCTTGTGTTCTCTCTCTACTTTGGAAGATGATATGCAAATGCACGACTTTATAACGCTCGGGAAAGTCCGGAAGGACGAAGTTATTCGATGCAGGCTTCTGATTGGCTGCCGAGTATGCAAATTGCAATACTCTGTACATACTGGTGGCAGATGGAAAACAGCGATGCCATATACATGCAATGAATGTTAGAAGTAGATTTATAATAAACTTAATTTTAAAGTGTTGTTCTGTTATATAGTCTGATTATCAATCCTTAATACTGCGATGAGTCGTCTTATTGTGTTTCAAGTTGTGAAAAATGGGGCAGGCAACTTTATGGCTGGGCAGGCTAATTTTTCAGAGTTGTCTGCCCTGGTTTCCTGTAACTTTTTCTCACGGGTTTCAGACACTGATGAAGTGTGAGTTCAAACTGCCTTTATCCATATTTTCCACTGCTTTTATCGTAATTTTATCATCAGTGTTACTGCCACGGAGCGCATTATGCCGGAGCAAAGGGGGCGGGAGAGATGGGGGCGGGGAGAGTGAGTTCTCACGTGTGCTTGCGGTTTCCTTTAAATCGAGGATAAAAATGGCGACGTGAGAAAAACGTAGTACCCATCCCTCAACGTCATAATGCCACTAGTCACCAAACATCACTGCAAGACCAATGATAATAACAACAATAGCAATAATAACAGTTATGGTATAATAATAGCAACAATAACAACAAAGTTAAAAATAGTTTTAAACGCGGTATTTCCAATCTCCCGTATCACTCATATCCCGTTTTCTTCATCTCTATTCCGCCAGTGTTGTTTTTTTGTATTAGATTTAAACACGTGAATAGTTGGACATGGTTTGATCTCGTCTTGTAAATTGTTCCAAAGTTTGACTCCACACACAGACACACACATACTTTTCCTGGTGGTTCTTACCTTTGGGATTATGAATTTACTACAGCCCCTTAAGTTATAATTTCCCTCTTTCCGAGTGAATCATTTTTGGATGTTTTCTGGCACTATGTTTTTGTTGACCTTAAATAGCAGTTGTGCAGTGAAATCATCCAATTTTAATAATTTGGACTGCAGGAATGAAATATTAGTATGATCCCGATATCCTACACTGTGTATGGTTCTAATTGCACGTTTTTGGAAGATAAAAAGGGGCTGGAGTGAACTTGTATAATTATTGCCCCAGACCAGGGGTCGGGAACCTATGGCTCTCTTCGTTATTCATTATCCATTATCCGTTATCGGTCAGTTCATAATACGCTACAAAGCCTAGGAGCCGGGACACTTACTCTCAGCCAAAAGGCCAAGCTAAAGTCCTAGCCCTAAAGCCTTGCTGCGATCATTGCGAATGCACCGTTCCCGGAGGTACTGCAATACCGGGCCGATGCGTGGAGTGGACAGAGCAAGCTCTTATTCCATCTCCGGAATGCAAAAATCAAAGGCCAAGCTAAGGACCTAGCATCAGGCTAAGCTAAGGTCCTAGCATTAAAGCCTTGCTGAAGTGCCAAAGCGACTAGACCACTAAGACTGGTACACGCAAAGCCAAACCAAAGCTATATATGATGGTATTACTTTGCAGTATATATAGGGCACATTTTTCACTACAATTTACAGTCAAGGTGTCACACAAAAAAAAGGGGGGAAAAAACTCGTTTTGGCTGTACAACGCTAAAGAATCCTTTATATAAAAGTTCACTATATAATCTGTGTTCAGTGTTCAGATACCTTATGATGAATCCACAGAACTGTAAATACGCCAAAACACCGGAATAGAATTTAAAGTTATTTGATTGGGTGAGTGGGAGGGATGGGTGGAGCTATGCAAAAAGTGCAAGCACTCCCTCCCATCTCTCGCCCTACGCCGTCTGCGCCAAAAGTGAGCTCATCAGGCTCCCTATTTGCAGAATGTTGTGACGTTTTTACACAATAACTGCTTGCATCTGGTTTTGAAACCAATATGTATGAAAAAACGGGTCAAAAGGCGTTTAACCGATCTTGAGTAATTGCAAGTAAGAGACAAGTTTAAAGTGGTATGTTTGTTGATTTTGGGACAGGGGCTCTGGCATTATTCTCTTTTCATCATTTTGATCAAATCATCAAAAATAAATGTGCTGAAGACTAAGCTTTTGTCTGGGGCGCGGGTTTAGCAATTTAGGAAATTTGTCTCATAATATATGGTGTGGCTCTTTCCCAAAATAAAATTAATATTTTTTGCTTTTATGGCTCTTTGAGTCAAAAAGGTTCCCGACCCCTGCCCCAGACCTTTGCACAATATGTTAAGTATGGCAGAACTCGAGAATAATATAATAAATACAATGCATTACAGTTTAAAATGAATTTGGCTTTATTCAGTATTGAAATGGTTTTAGATACCTTAGTTTGTATGTCTGATGTGTGTTTTCCAGCTTAATTTATTGTCTATTATGACGCCTAAAACGTGATTTCTGATACAGTGTCTATTGCAGCACCATCTATTTTTACTTCTAAATCTTGATTTGCCCTGCGATTACCAAAGAATATTACTTTGGTTGATGATGAGGATGACCTGCATTCTTGTTATCGTGTCTGAATAAAAATGTTCTGATCACACACAGAATGCTGCCTTTCTCTATGGTCTGGGGATGGTCTACTTTCACTACAATGCCTTTCAGTGGTGAGTATTATTTCATATTTCATAATTTATGTTTCATGCTCGTCCAATAACTCATTGAGACACGAAGCAACTGGCGTAACTTGTCTCAAATTACTTCTACTAAGTATGCATCGGATCTGTGACAGAAAATTTTGTGCCTGAAAATGACTAGAAGTGCACTTTGTTTCGTCCACACAATAAGATTATCATATTAGCATATCAATATCATTTATATCATTTATGTGTGTGAGTTGTTCGGTCCATTTCAACCCTTTGGCTTGGGCCAGCACCTTTGTCGCGATCCGACATTCCACCACACGAATGTTGAAATGAGAGGATGCTGCTTTATTCATTTCCACACAGCAGTTGGATATCACAAAGACAGCATCGTCAGGGAGTTGGACATCACTGGCCCTCAAGGGTTCAAACTCTATCAATTTTGCGGTCCCTTTCTCTGCCAGGAATGAAATGGACTGGCTGGCGCTTAGCTATGTGCCGTGAAGACTTCATTTAATATTATTATTATGTTTGAGAAGGAAATGAAATGTTTTTGAGTGTTTGAGGAGTACGTTACTAGATTGGATGGATTGAGAAATGAAATTGTGAGAGACAGAACTGGAGTAGTAGTGGAACTGAGCAAGCATGTGGATAAGAGAGTACTCAGTTGGTTTGGACACATGGAGAGGATGGATGAGGAGCGAATGTTGAAGAGGATCTACAGAGCAGAAGTCAATTGAAGGAGACCAAGGGGAAGGCCGCGATTGACGTGTGCACTGCAGGAAAGAGGTCTAAATATAGTGGAAGCTATAGCTCTTGTTGGTGATAGGAATGAGTGGAAAGGGGTTGTGAAAGGATAGTGGGATGTGTGGACGTGTTCTAAGCGATGGGCAGGGCACCCGTATGATGCGGCAGGGGTAAACCAGCGAAAGCTGTCGGGCCCTGCTGTCGAACAAAAGAGTGTGTTGTGTCACCCTGACCCGAGTGTCATGACCGCTTTCTCGTGTCCTGTTCAATCTGGAGGGACAAAAGCGTGACCGACTTGGGTGCCGAGGTGCCATCTTGTTTGGGTGTTTGGACTTTTGGGTTGGCCATGATCAATTTTTTGTGTTTTTTTTCTACTTTTTTCTTTTTTATTGTATCTGTTTTTGTATACGTGTTTGTCTTGCTGTCGGTCACCCCTCTTGAGGGATATGACCAAGGTAGATAGATAGAATAGAAGCGGCGTGGCATCATAGTGGGGGCGTGGCCTAACTTGTCAACATCCTGTGAAAATCACCAGCCTCTTTAAATTGGCGACTGTGGATCTAAGGGAAGGTGAGAGAACACATGTTCCAAAGGATGGGCAGGGCACCTGTATGATGCGGCAGGGGTAAACCAGCAAAAGCTGCCGGACCCTGCTGTTGAACAGAAGAGTGTGTCGTGTCACCCTGACCCGAGTGACATGGCCGCTTTTCGTGTCCCATTTCATCTAGACAAATAGATCGATGTTTGCGCGGGTAAATTTGCGGGAGTGACTTGTTTGTCGCTTAAGAGAGCTCCAACTGCTGCACCACTAATCAGTTTGCTGTTTCTTCACTATTTACTCCCCTGAGCATTAAAAGCTTAATTGCCCACAAAACATGTACTTAAAAAGAAGTGAGAGAATTTTCCGTTTTGCCATTTCAGGCTATTTAATTGTCATCATAACTGGCCACTTAACTTAAAGTAGATTAATTTGTATTTGCATTTTAGATCTTTGAGCAGTTTTCCTGTTTCGCTTTCGCTTTATTGGCCAACTGGGTATCTTTTAAGCTGATTAAAATAAGAATTTAATAATCTAGCGTCTAGTCATATACCAAGCTGTTATTTCTCGTTTGATATCATACCTCTTTTCTTGCTATCATAGGTCATTTTTTGATGTTGCATTTTCATTTTTGGCCAAGTGTTTCACATTTTCGGTTGAGACGTCGACCGATTATCGGATGGGACGATTGTCTGTAGGGCTGAGAGTCACGATTATTTTTATAATCAAGGAATGGGATTCCTGAAGAACACATTTTTAATGACTTCCACTGATTTAAAAATTGAAGTTTTAGACGGCTAGAAAAGTAGTGCACAAAACAGCATAGTCAAGTCATGTTTATTTGTGACGCCCTTAATCACAAAGTCTCAAAGGGCTGCACAGACCACAGACGATTGCAAACTACAGACTATTATGACACCATCCCCTGATCTAAAACCTACATGAGGGCGAATAATACACAGATATTGTCAACATAAAATATGGGTTATTCATATGCTATAGAAAAGAAGTGTATTTTAAGCTTAGATTTAACCGTTTCCACTGAGGTTCGAATCTCAGAGGGCACAACACCGAGGCCCGGACAGAGAACGCTCTTGAACCTGTCGATTTCTTCTTTGCTCTTGGTGTAACGAGTAGACCAGCGTTATCAGAGCGAAGGCTCCGGACTGGGACATAGGGGGAAATTAAATCTGAAAGATATTAGGGAGCAAGTCCATGCATGATTTTGTATCATACCAAGAGAACCTTAAAATCACATCTTAAGCTAACAGGGAGCCAATAGCTAAAATCGGGGTCATGTGATCAAACTTTCTCGTCTTAGTTAAAAGCCTCGCTGCAGCATTTTGTACCAGCTGAAGGCTCTTGATTTTGGACTTCGGGAGACCGGAGAGTAGTGCATAATATTATGATAATAATATTATCATAACCAGGGATCAGAATGGAGCTTTTCATTTTCAGCTGAAATAGCCAGGGTCCAGGGCAGAGCCCGGTGGGGGGCTCAGCCCCCCTGAAGTCAACAGCATTTATCTTATTTGCTATGTGAAAATTGCACTAGAATGAATTAAATCCAACAAAACAGAAACCATGTATTATATATATATATATATATATATATATATTTAAAAAATAATAATATATTGACATTAAAAGCATTCGTAATATTGAACATGATCATGATGATACAAAATAATCTATTTTAATCATGTTTATAACAAATTTTAAATTTTGTTTATCCTGTTCTAAATATTGTATAAACACAAAAGATAAAATCATTTCATAAATAAATAGATTTATAAATACCTCAGATTGGGATTTTCTGTCACACAGGGGAACCAGTGGTTGACTGCTGCTAGTATTTGAAGTGGAAGGATTTGAAACGGCCAATAATGTTGAACCGGTGGCTGCCGATTTTAAATGCGGATCCGAGTGCATCATTTGATCGCCGGCAAGCTATTTTTGCTTTGTGCTTGTTAATTTTAGCATGATCGATCAGTGCCACACAACCTCGCGTACCATAATTGATCAGATCGACACAGTATAGACACTTTGTTTTCCCTGGAACATCACACTTTGCGACGAACTGGCTCAAAGTTTCTGTAACTTCCTCGATCTTTGCGCCGATTTTAACGTTTACTGTGACAGTCTTCTCCAGCCATGACCACTTAAATTTATTCTTGATTCCTTTATCAATCTCGGAGACAAAAGCCTCGTCTTCTTTTCTTAGTATTTTCATATTTACTTTTTCAAACACTCATTTCACCGTTTGAAAAGACCGGAAGGAGCGCCATGTTTGAGAAAGCCAATGCTCTGAACAAAAGCTCCGCTGATTGGTTATCGGCGAACCTATCGACCAATGGTCTAACTGCTAACTTGGGGTGATGAAACAGTCACGTATCATACCTCACCCCCCCAAAAATATTTTCTCATCGAATTTAGACGATTTACGGGGATGACCTTTGGGGTTCAAAAACAGCGGAAATCCGCGGATCCGCGGAAAATTCTGATCCCTGCATAACATTATGTAATATAAAAATAATCCAAGTATGTGTCAATTAAATTGTCAAGAAACAAAGATGCTTACAAATATATGCTACACACCTGCAAATATGTGAGATACTCTTTTCCTCCCACCTTTTCAAAAGATTATACTTATTATACAAAACAAAAAGAAATAGCTATACATTTTATTGTATGTGTATCATTTTTCTTTATCCACAAGAAATATATCCAAAATGTTAAACCCCTTTTTAAAATGTTGTCAACAATTTTTTTTTTGGGGTTAAATCTTTCAGTAAGATTAAAATTCCCAATATAAAACTTGCTCGTACCTAATATGCCAAGAAATCTGTCCTTTATGTAGAGTTAAACATGCCATTATTATTTTTTTTTTTAACTTTATTTATTTTATTTACTTATTTTCCACATTTTTTTCCCCAGTACTTTTGCAGCCTTTTCCGTTCCCTTGAAAATTGCTCACTTTGTTTTGTAATGGAACTGTAAAATGCTGCAATGTTGAAACTTACAAACCAATTTTGTTTGTAATGATGCAATGTTCAAGAAAAAAAGAGATTCAAAAATAAAAATGTCAGATAACTTTTTTATAAAAACGGTCCTGGTGCACTCTGCCGGACCAAAGTGGGACATCAACTCTCAGCGTCGAAACGGAATCTGGTGTAGTTTGATTTGCATTGATTAAACATATTTAGTGACTTAAATCAGGAATCGATGTCCTATTTAGTTGCCTACTTTTTTAATAGTTGAATTCATAGATTAGTTGTTGCAGCCCTACTGTTTTAGATAGAGATAGATACTTTATTCATCCCCGTAGGGAAATTCTCACTTCCAGCAGTATCCTTGTGTTGAAAAATAAAATCATAAAATAAAAGATATAGAATACAAAAATACCAAATATAACGTGTTGATATAGAGTATTTAAATAGTGCTATGGAAAATACACACTGTAATAAAAGTAGGGTAATATGCAACTGTGGAGGTGGTGTTAAATGTGGGAAAGAAAAAGAGAGAGAGGGAGAGAGCGTGAGAAACAAAAGATAAAAAGTCGTGAGAGGGGGAAAAGTAAGGGAGAGGAAGAAAGAAATCCAAAGAGAAATAGAAAGACAGAAGGAGAGAAAAGGGAAAAGAAAGTGCGAAGGGTAGGAAGAGAGAAAGAGAAAAGAGGGAAAAGGAAAAATTGAAGTTAGATCAAAAGAGGTTAAATGACTCAGAGAAGAGAAAAAGAGAGACACAGAGTGAAGTAGACAGAGACAGAGTGGGAGAAAAGGGGTGGAAAAGAAAACGAGAGAGAGAGAGAGAGAAATAAATAAATACAAGTACAGTGTCTTTGTTCGAGGCACCTGGCTTTGGCAGCATCAAGTTGACATATTTCAACCTGCAGCTTGTTTTTCTCTTGCGCTTCTCCGAGTGTTGTCTCACGGGCCGGATTCAATCCCTTAGCGGGCCTGATTTGGCCCGCGGGCCGCCTGTTTGACACCTGTGATGTAGAGTATTTAAATAGTGCTACGGAAAATACACACTGTAATAAAAATAGGGTAATATGCAAATGTGGGGATGGGGTTTAATGTGGGTTTAAAGAGCCTCGTGGCATGAGGAAGTAATGATCTCCTCAGTCTGTCCGTGGAACAAGACTGTGACAGCAGTCTGTCGCTGAAGCTGTTCTTCTGTTTGGAGATGATGCTGTGTAGCGGATGTAATGTTTTCTGAATCTTGTTCAAACATCTCTACTTTTTTAAATGTAATTAGACTTTTTCATGACTTTTACCAAGGGCGATCAAAGCATTCCAGGAAGTTTTGTACATCGATCCAGGATTCTCTCGAGCCAAGGAGATCCATCTCCGACTGGGTCTCATGTTCAAAGTCAACACAGACTATGAGTCGAGCCTAAAGGTAGGGGGCCACCTATGAAATTTGCGAAACGCTTTTGGAGTATTTTCCTAATTTCTGCATTGATGTTGTATCCTAGCATTTTCAGCTTGCTTTGATTGACTCCAACCCATGCACTTTGTCCAAAGTTGAAAGTAAGTTCACCTTCTTTATGTTTTCACTTCGAATGTTGACAATGACTACCTTTAATGGAATGGTCTGCATTTCTATAGCGCTTTTCAAGTCAATGAAGACCTCCCAAAGCGCTCTACAATGTGCTTCACACTTTTCCCTTTTACACACTAACTAACCGATAGCAGCGTCAGCCATGCAAGGCTACTACCAGCTATCAGGGGGAATTGGGGATTCAGTGTCTTGCCCAAGGACACTTCGACATCTAAAACAGGAGCCGGGAATCGAACCTACGAGCTCTTGATGCCAAGACGAGCGCTCTACCTCCTGGGCTACTAGTCTGATAAAACTGTCCTCTTGGATGCAACATTACGTGGCAGTAACGCTTCACATCAAAACTCGATAACGAGGACTGGGGCCACCATTGGCGTCATTTTTACGCACTTTTTAATTTTTTTTCTTTATTTAAAAGCTTGGTCTGTCGAGTCAGACTGCCGGGAAACAAGACATAAAGCGCTTTGGGAGGTCTTCATTGACTTGAAAAGCGCTATAGAAATGCAGACCATTTACCATTTTGATCGCCGGTTGATTTCTTCTTTTGGAGGTAGTGGAAACATTGAAAAATGAACCTTGAAAATGCTTGTAAAGTGAATGAATGAATGAAAACTTTATTCGGACATCAAAATAAAAACAGAACAAAAACAATAACTCAACAACAAAATTACGTTACATAATATGTTCGAAAAGGGGTAGTAAGAAGCAAAATCTTATATTCCCTACCCCTTCATCTTCCCCACCAAATACACCAATGATATAACAACAAATGTAATGATATTAATAATAACAGTTTTGATATAGCCCTGCGATTGGCTGGCAACCAGTTCAGGGTGTCCACTGCCCGATGATTGCTGGGATGGGCTCCAGCACCCCCGCGACCCTACTGAAGATAAGCGGTGTAGCTAATGAGATGAGTTTTGATATAAGAATAGCAACAATAACACAAAGTTAACTAGACGCACTATTCCCAATCTCCTGCGCACTCATACCCCACATTACATTGATCAGATATCAGTAATTATAATAATAACAATAGTCACATATTTTATACACTAATCATCGTAGTACCCATCTATTAACGTTATAATGCTACTAGTCACTAAATATCATTGACACCAATGATAATAACAACAATAGCAATAATAACAGTTATGATATAATCATAGTAACAATAACAACAAGGTTAACTAGTTGTAAATGCGGTATTTACAACCTCTCGTATCTCTCATATGCCATTTTCTTCATCTCTGTTTTCCGCCAGGAATGTTTTTTTGTATTTATATTTAAACACGTGAATAGTTGAACATTGTTTGATCTCGTCTTGTAAATTGTTCCTAAGTGTCACTCCACACACAGACACACAAATACTTTTCCTGGTAGTTCTCACCTTCGGGATTATGAATTCACGACAGCCCCTTAAGTTATAACTTCCTTCTTTCAGAGTGTATCATTTTTGGATGTTTTCTGGCACCATGTTTTTGTTGTTCCAAAGTTTGACTCCACACACACACATGCGCACATACTTTTCCTGGTGGTTCTCACCTTTGGGATTATGAATTCACGACAGCCCCTTAATTTGTAACCTCCCTCTTTCCGAGTGAATCATTTTTGGATGTTTTCTGGCACTGTGTTTTTGTTGACCTTAAATAGCAGTTGTGCAGTGAAACATTTGACTAAATCATCTAATTTTAATAATTTGGACTGTAGGAATAAAATATGAGTATGATCTCAATATCATACCCTGTGTATTTTTCTAATTGCACGTTTTTGGAGGATAAAAAGTGAACTTTTGTAATTATTGCCCTAGACTTCTGCACAATATGTTAAGTATGCCAGAACTAGAGAACAATGCATTATAGTTTAAATTGAATTTGATTTTGGCTATGAAAAAGCCTCACCAACCCTGGGTTTCCCCATGTTGACAATGACAAGCCTCTCTAATATTTGAAGTAGGAGAACTTGCGCAATTAGCGGTCGACGAAATATTTCTTTGCCCCACTGTATCCATTCCTCTTCTCATACGCATACCCAGCAAGGGCAGCCCCCGTCCTTCTTCCCCTTTCTCTACCCTCCCTCGCTCTATCTGCCGAGAGTCACTCAAGCAGTTTAGATCAGACACTGCGGCGTTCCGTGCTCAAGAGGGTCCACGGTCACACTTCCTTCCCATTACTCCCATTTTGTCCATTTCGATTCGGGTTTCCATTGACGGACACCTCAGCAGAACTTTGCCAAGTTTCCCCTGACCAGGAAGGAACCGAAGGACTTATTCAAATTGCGTCTCCGTGTTTAAAACCTCACTTTTGTTTCCTTTTGCAGTTCAGTTCCACATTGCTCATCTGTATGAGATTCAGGTAAGTCTGTCTTTTGTGTTTCTTTTCTTAGCGCTTGTTTTTCAATTCGGATCGGGTGCCGCGAAATTTTGCAATGTTATCCGATAGGAAATGTGTGGGGGGTCTTTTTTGGAGTCTGGACAAACAAAATGGGGATAAAGGTGGTGCATGAGTGGGAGGCGAAGGCGGGGGGGGATAGGAAATTATTCCTAGCCGATCGACGGGGTTGCCACGGAAACCTGAGTCGGTCTCTCCCCTTTATTTATATGCTGCTAGCGTTTCTCTGTAGATAGATAGATAGATACTTTATTCATCCCCGTAGGGAAATTCTCACTTCCAGCAGTATCCTTGTGTTGAAAAAATAAAATAATGAAATAAAAGATATAGAATACAGAATATAGAGCAGGGGTGTCAAACTTATTTTTACTCAGGGGCCACACGATAGAACAAACATTCTGTCGGGGGCCAGACGAGTAGATTAAAGAGAAAGAAAAAGAGAGATAAAGAAATAAGAGAAAGAGGGAGGGAAAGGAGAGAGGGCGGGACAAAGAAAAAGAGAGAGGGAGAGAGAGAGCGGGAGAAACTAAAGATAAAAAGTTGTGAGAGAGGGGGAAAAGAAAGGGAGAGGAAGAAAGAAATCCAAAGAGAAATAGAAAGACAAAGAGAGAAAAGAGAAAAGAAAGTGCGAAGGGTAGGAAGAGAGAAAGAGAAAAGAGGGAAAAGGAAAAATTGAAGTTAGATCAAAAGAGGTTAAATGACTCAGAGAAGAGAAAAAGAGAGACACAGAGTGAAGTAGACAGAGACAGAGTGGGAGAAAAGGGGTGGAAAAGAAAACGAGAGAGAGAGAGAGAGAGAGAGAGAGAGAGAGAGAGAGAGAGAGAGAGAGAGAGAGAGAGAGAGAGAGAGAGAGAGAGAGAGAGAGAGAGAGAGAGAGAGAGAGAGAGAGAGAGAGAGAGAGAGAGATCTATATATATATCTAAGTACAGTGTCTTTGTTCGAGGCACCTGGCTTTGGCAACATCAAGTTGACATATTTCAACCTGCAGCTTGTTTTTCCCTTGCGCTTCTCTTGAGTGTTGTCCCGGATTCCATCCCTTAGCGGGCCTGATTGGGCCCAGGGGCCGCCTGTTTGACACCTGTTATATAGAGTATTTAAATAGTGCTACAGAAAATTCACATAAAGATAGTCATATGCAAATGTGGGGGTGGGGTTTAATGTGGGCTTTTACTCCCCCGGGTGGAGTTCAAGAGCCTCATGGCATGAGGAAGAAATGATCTCCTCAGTCTGTCCGTGGAACAAGACTGTGATAGCAGTCTGTCGCTGAAGCTGCTCCTCCGTTTGGAGATGATGCTGTGTAGTGGATGTGATGAACTGTCCATGATTGACCGCAGCTGTAGGAAGGTACTGTCACTTTAAGCAACTATTGTCAAGGGTCACTTACACGAGCATTGCTGAATCCGGCACCTGGAGGAAAGGCAGGAACCCAGCACCACTCATTTTAAAAGGAGACTGTAGAGAGAGTCCACTCTTTCAAATTCCTGGGTGTGCACATCTCTGATGACCTCTCCTGGTCTGCAAACACCAGAGCGGTGGTAGGGAAGGCCCAGCAGCGACTCCATTTCCTGAGAGTGCTCAGGAAAAATCATCTAAAACACCAGCTGCAGGTGTCCTTTTACAAAGCCACAGTGGAGAGCATTTTAACATACTGCATTACGGTGTGGCATGCTGGGTGCACGGCAGCAGACAGGATAACGCTTCATGGGGTCATCAACACAGCACAGAAAATCGTCGGTTGCTCTCTGCCCAGTCTGGAGGACATTGCCTGCTCTCGCTACCTCAGCAGAGCTGAAAACCCTAACCACCTCTTTGACCTGCTGCCTTCCGGCAAGCGCTACGGATCACACAAAACAAAAACAAACTCAGAGACAGTTTCTTCCCCAGAGCCATTACCACCCTTAACACACACCGCACAACAAACTGAAACTCTTGCAAACACACTACCTCATACAGATGTCAAATTGTGCTCATGCCTATGCTCACTTTGCAAAATGTTGACAATTTTTTGCACAATATTGACTATTTTTGCACGCATATTGCACTAATACGATCACAAAACTGTATATAACATCCTACATGCCCACATTTCTTGTGTAAATATTGTGCGAATTATAACCTTATCTTCTTTCTTCCTTTATCTTCTTTGTTTTCTTTCATCCTCACTGTTAGATAGAATAGAAATAGAATATACCTTTATTGTCATTGTTACAAAATGGGTTAACATATTGTGACAACGAAATTGGGCATGACACTCCAGTTTCACACATTCACAGTGAGGTAAAGAAACCAAGAAGATAAAGGAACAGAGAAGATAAGGTTATAAAACAAGGAGGATAAGGTTATAGTTATAATTCACACACTATTTACACAAGAAATTGATGAAGATAAGACCAATTTGTTGAATCGTCTCATACGTGTTCAAAGAATGCAGGAATCAAAATGACATAAGAGGGAGTTCTTTTTATTGATACACAATTCCAACAAGAGACTCAGCGAATCAAAGATATACGTGTGTCTTTATAGTTTTCCACATAGCACGTGTACCCAGTTTGGCCCCGTCCCTTTTCACGCTTCATGCCCAGCGTTCCGTCCTTATTTGGAAGTGTTTTTAAGTTTATGCCAGTTTGTCACCTTGCCCTTTGCCGTTATCTCTTGTTGTTTTTATTGTTTATACTAATTCGTCCGCCGAGACCTTCCCGAGATGTAAGCAACATTTCTCCCAAACTGTAAGCAAGTCTTTCTACATTTCTTTCTAAATGTATGCAAATCTATTCTACAAATGCAAGTTTATTTTCTACAACAAAATGTCGGCATGTAGGATGTTACATACAGTTTGGTATCGTATGGGTTTGTGCAATATGCAAAATAGTCATCATAGTGCAAAAAATAGTCAACATTGTGCAAGGTGAGCAGTAAACATGTGCAAGAAACACAGACATGAGTACCATTTATGTTCGTATGAGGTAGTGTGTTTGCAAGAGTTTCAGTTTGTTGTGCGGTGTGTGTTAAGGGTGGTAATGGCTCTGGGGAAGAAACTGACTGTTTTTGTTTTTTGTGTGACCTGTAGCGCTTGCCGGAAGTTTAGGTAAATGTGAACCTGGAGTGCCACACCCAATTTCGTTGTCAAAATATGTTCAACCCATTTTGTAACTATGACAATAAAAGTCTATTCTATTCACCTGCGATTAAAATGTTTGCTTTTTAATTGCTATGTGTCAGTGATTTATAGACCGTGTTGGGCAGGATCTGAATAAAACGATGCATAAGCAACTCGCAGAGCTAAAAAACGCAGGTGTGCAAGGGCCAAGCCAAAGACAGAATTCTTTAGATTACTCTGTTACTGAACAAAATAACATTCACTCTGCTAGCCTCTGGGAAGAGGTACTGCAGTGTGGGATGCAGGACCACCAGGTTCTGCAACAGCTTTGTACTCCTGGCCATTAGACTGTTAAATGGTCAATCACACTCATAGTAAGCCTACACAGCTGCTAATCTGTACATCTGTTTGTTTTTGTTTTTTTGCACTACTGGCAGTTCTCTTATACCTCGCCACTCCTTTGCACATCTGTTCTCCTCTGCACTGTCGTACTCCAGTGTTATTGTTATTGTATAGTGACTTGTTTACCTGACTGCCCATTTTGCACATCTGGTTAGCTGCTCCTCTTGCACTCTTTGCACTACTGTCTAATACTATAAATAGCTATGATTATTAGTATATTATTAGTACTTCAATACTCCCAACTCAATACAACATTTTATTTATATCTGTACATTCAAGGAAACTCTGCGGTCAGATGTATCGACATTTCGTTCTGTATACACGTGTACAAGAATGACAATAAAGTATATCTGAATTTGAATTAGATAGATAGATAGATACTTTATTCATCCCCGTAGGGAAATTCACACTTCCAGCAGCCTACCCCGTTGTTTATTAACAGATTAACGATGCCCTAGGGGTGCTTGTAGCGGAGTAGATGACGTCACGCCAGTCCAAAAGTTCGACATCCCTGCGGCAGATGGAAATCTTTTCTTTGTGAAAATCCAGGGATACACCACCTCCTGTTAGCAAGTCCGCCTCCTCTCCGATTCCCCCCGGCTTTCGTGTCTCTGTTTAGCGGCGTTGAAGCCGGAATAGCTCAGGGTAGCTCCGGGTGGCTACACGTTAGCGTCCGGAATGCTAAACGTGAGCCACGTTTCCGCAAAACACAGCAACTGCGCTCCCTGTGCGCTTCGATGTTTTCCACCAGCACTCGATCTTATTTGGTCGTGAGTTCGCATTTACCATGATTACGGATGGTACCGAAGACTTATAACGCCGCTAGCCGCTTCGCTAGCTCCGGCTCTTCTTCCACGATAGGCCCCTTCATCACGCCGGGACGAGAATTCTTCAGGGCAAGGAGTTGAAATTCCTTGAATACACGCATTTTGTGTGCGCTAAAACCCATGTCCCATAGGATAGAAGTAATCCATAGTGTAGTTGTCAAAACGGGAAGAAAAAACACCGAAAATAGGAGCAGACAATAAAACAATAGGGCAGCTGCTGGAAAAGGCAGCCGCTCGTGGCAGCGCCGCTTTGAACAACTGTAAACAATTATTATAAACACCATTATAAACAATAATTGTTTATAATGGTGTTATTCCTAACATTGTTTATATAGTTAACTGTTATAGAGGGTTATATTTGTTCACAAGCGCTCCAATCTGCTTCCACATTCAGAAGCGATACCGGGCCGCCAAGGAGGCTTATGAGAACCTCTTGCAGGCAAAGGATCTTCCTGCACAGGTGAAAGCCACTACCCTACAACAGCTTGGTAAGCTGCTCCTCCGAACGCATCACTACAATACAAAGTATACGGTGATTATAGTACTTTGTTGGTGCTTTTGTCTTCTTCTCACCCCAGGATGGATGCATCACACGGTGGAGCAGCTTGGGGACAAAGCCAGTAGGGACGGCTATGCTATTCAGTGTCTACAGAAGTCTCTGGAGGCAGATCCCAACTCTGGCCAGTCGTGGTACTTCCTGGGCAGGTAAGGGGCACTCGAGATGCTACTTGTTGTAAATCAACAGGTCATTTCATCCAGCCATCCATTATCTGCACCGCTTATCCTCAGTAGGGTCGCGGGGGCGCTGGAGCCTATCCTAGCTATATTCGGGCAGTAGGCGGGGGACACCCTGAACTGGTGGGCACACAGAGACGGACAATTCACTCGCTCATTCACACTTAGGGAAAATTTGGACCGGGCAATTAACCTGACATGCATGTTTTTGGGAATGTGGGAGGAAACCAGAGTGCCCGGAGGAAACCCACGCAAGCACGGGGAGAACATGCAAACTCCACACTGGAGGTTCGATCTCATGACCTCAGAACTGTGCCGCACACGCGCTAACCACTGCGTTGCCGTGCTGCCCCGGGCCCTTTCATTTGTTTGTAAATATTTTGACATATCCAGTGGTCGGCAGGGCTTAGCCTTGGTGAACAAGAGTACTTGGGCTGGTTAGAAGACAGTGGGGAAAAAAAGCTGTTGCTGGTTGTCGTCATGTTGTGTGTTTGTGTGTTAGAACTGGAAAAAAACGATAGTGATCATAAATTGAAGTTTTAAAGGATCATAGCGGACACAACTGATCCAAGAAATAGAATAGAATAGAATATACCTTTATTGTAATTGTTACAAAATGGGTTAACATATTGTGACAACGAAATTGACTTGAAAGAAAGAGAAGAGAGTTGTGGTAAATGCATTAAAGCAAAAAGATTGGACCGAGGCACTCATCAAAATGCTCGTGTTTGCAGCGCACACTTCATATAAAGGGAAGAGAAATTAAACGTTTATTATTGATGCTATCGAGTCCATATGACTTATTATATTGTCAAAGTGTCTTATTTGCTTAGCTTCATCTAAAAGCTAGCCTGTGTTGTGGATTAACTGTAAATCGGCAGCCTTCGAGCTGACAGTGGCCGGTTGTGTGTAGACATCTGGCAGGATGTTATGAGAAGATGTTGATACAAGAAGTCACAAGATGTAGATTCCGAGAAAAACGTCACGTGACTTTGTTGAACACAGTAGCTCTGTAGCCTAGATGGTAGGGCGCCCGCTCTGAGACTGGGAGGTCGCTGGTTCAAGCCTCGGCTGAGTCATACCTAAGACTTACAACATTGGTACTCATTGCCTCCCTGCTTGGCGCTCGGCATTAAGGGTTGGAATTGGGGGGGTTTGGTCACCTAATGACTAAAATGGCTGCGCCCTGTTTGGCTGCGGCTGCATCGGCTCGCTACAGTTTAACTGTACGGGTCAGGTGTATCAACATTTCGTTCTGTGTGCATTGTTACAAAGAATGACAATAAAAGTAAATTCTATAAAGCCCAGCGTCTCTTGGACAAATTTTGAATGTGGCTTGAATGTTGCTGAACGAAATAAAGAGCGTTCCCTTTCTGCCATATTTCTGTCTCTGCGTATATTTTGGGGCAACGCCCAACGACGTCCTCTCCAAAATTTTCTCCTAAATAAAAACAAAAACATGAATAAATATATTTATCGAATAAATGACTTTGATTGTGTGCCCAATGATTGTTGGCTGGGTGCCTGTTTATTTTTGACCCATGCATGGCTAGCTTTGGGAGTTAGGCTACACGCTAACAGTTGGCTGAAGTTAAGTAAATAATGAAGTAAATTTTACAATCGCTGTGCTAGGCACCCCTCCCTGGCAGACACTAAATACTTAGACCTGGCTGAGAGTGGGTGTATACCCGCATGTAATAAAATGCGTCTTTGAGAGGGTTGGGGGCCCTTCATTCTTTTTCTTCTTGCTCTGTCTTATCACGGTTTGGGCCCTACCCTCTTCTGCTCTGCTCTGAGGTGCAGCCATGCGGTCCCTCCCGTCCATCGCCTTTTTCTTGGTCCTAGCTAGAGCAAGACTTCATGTTCAACCCGCGCAATGTACTGTAAATAAGTCTTTATTCCAACTCCACAATGAATAGTCCTCATTTGCTTCGTCAACATGTTCGATACCTATCCAGAAGAAGTTCAACCAGTTCCCGTCTGCACTCAAGAAAATACACTTTAATAATAAGATATTTTGTCAATTCAGTAAGACACAATCGGGCTGCCAATCAGAAGCCTGCATCGAATAACTTTGTCCTTCCGGACTTTCCCGAGCCTTATAAAGTCGTGCACTTGCATATCATCTTCCAAAGTAGACGCACAGAGAACACAAGAAAAATGGAGAAGTGGTTAGGAATCAAGCTAAAACCTCAGCCCAAGAAGAAAGATTCAAAAGGAGCTGACAAAATTGATGACGCTACAAAGCGTAAAGGTGCATTAAAAGCATCGTGGCCCATTTTTCACAACTTGAAACACACTAAGACGACTAATTGCAGTATTAAGGATTGATAATCAGTATATATAACAGAACAACACTTATAAGTAGATTTATAATTAACTTAATTTTTAACATTCGTTGCATGTTTTCCATCTGCCATCAGTATGTAAATGTATTGACTCATCTTCATTCGTGCAATGTTTGCGTTGGGTCATCTGCTATAAGCCACGTGACCTCCTCTTTCCACCATGCTTTTAATGTACGTTTACGTTTCGGAGCGTCATCAATTTTGTTCGCTTCTTTTGAATCTTTCTTCTGGGGCTGAGGTTTTGGCTCGATTCCTAACCACTTATCCATTTTTCTTGTGTTCTACTTTGGAAAATGATCTGCAAATGCATGAACTCAAAACGCTCGGGAGAGTCCGGAAGCAGGAAGTTATTCGATGCAGGCTTCTGATCGGCTGCCGAGTATGCAAGTTGCCGAACAAACCAAAATTGCCAAACCGAACGAAGATTTCAAAATCGGAATAAAGCAAACGTTTGATTTGAAAAAAAAAAATGGAAACAAAAGGGTTTTTTTGCTTGAATAAGTTGTCGACTACCCGGGCGGAGACGTTTTGAAAGTTTACTCCCGACGCGGCAGTAGCGCGGGAGGTAGAGCGCTCGTCTTGGGATCAAGGGATCCCAGTTCGAATCCCGGCTTGCCCGTGTTACATGTCGAAGTGTCCTTGGGTAAGACACTGAACCCCTAATACCCCCAATAAGCAGGTTAGCACCCCAGATGGCTGCAAGGCCGCTATTGGGAAATGTGGAGCACATTGTAAAGGGCTTTGGGAAGTCATTGACTTGAAAAAGCGCTATATAAATGCAGATCATTTCATTTCAAAAGATGCACGCCCCGGGCGTCCGGGCTGACGTTATTTCAGACACTGTCAATGGCATTAAAATATCTTACAACCAATTTTCCAAAGTCTTGAAAATGTGAACACATTAGTATATTTATTTGAACTAATAATTTAATAATTGACTTTGGTGGCAAGACGGCGTGACCACGATAACAGAACTTTCGAAACGGTGATGTGCTTTCAGTCAGACGCATGTCTTAGGTCCACTCGCAATGCACGTAAAAACTTCGGACCGAGACGTTTACTTTGGACCGTGTGAAAGTGGACATTAAATAGCTAAAAGCTGCACCAGGTCATGTGTACGAAAGACTAGAAAAATCGGGTTTTATGGTTTGAACTGTGGGTTTTTTGTAGTCCTAGTCTTAAATTTGATTTCAAAAGGCATTCAAAAGTCTTGAATTGAAAATTCAGCTCGGATGTTCTCCTTTGTTTCTGCAGGTGCTACTCGAGTATTGGAAAGGTCCAGGATGCCTTCATCTCCTACCGGCAATCCATCGATAAATCCGAAGCCAGTGCGGATACCTGGTGCTCTATTGGGTAAAATCTCCATTTCTTTGCATTGCGTTTAACAGTGTGTTGTTTTTTGACCACTAGCTGTCGCTCTATTGCAGGGGTCTGGAACATTTTCAGCGCAAAGATACATAAATGCATAAAAATGAATATATAAATGTAAATTTTTGGGGGGTTGGAGGCAATGTTCGCTGTAATTTCCCGCGGGTCTGAGTCGGTGAGCAACGCTTGAAACAGTGAGCAATGGCAATCCCAAGTATGGCAACTAAATCATTATCAAACATGTCCAAAACTTGACATCAAGTTACATTTTGCTGAGTTTCCGGCAATGCAAAAACATTTTTCACTTTTGAATGAATTGACTCATGTACGATTGCAAAGGTTGCAGGCTCACAAACGTCGTTTGTTCTTACAACAATTCTTTCACAAGATTTTCATTTTTTTTTTCCTGGTATCTTTTGTCGCATTATGCTAACATTTTTGGGGGCTTATTTAGTCAGTTGCACGATACACAACTATATTTAATCACATTTTTTTAGTGGAAGTACAATGTTGGCAACAAGATTGACTTGGTATAATTGGAAATGATTTGAATGCAACACAAACTTTTCCTTCTTTTTCCCTGTTTTTTTTTTCTTTTTTTTTACTCCTTTAAAAAATCTCATTGTGTTTATTTATTCCTAGCTGTTACTTTTTTCTTTTTGTTCTCTATTTACTTTTTTTCTTTGTTTCTTTATTTTCTTTTTCTGGCTTTTTTTCTGAATTTTTCTTTTTTTTCTCTTCCTTTTGTTTCTTTTTTCTCAGCTTTTCACTACTTTTTCATTTTGGTATTTTTTTTGTTCAATTCTCCCTTCCCTTTAAGTCATTTTTTGCACAATTTTACATAATATTTGGTCGTGTAGGGATTAAAGAAACAAAAACAACCTGAAGAGCCGTTTGGGACCCGAAAAGACCCTCTTTTGGTGAGCCGAACCGAAGGAGCCGGTTCTCGAAAAACTCTACTGACTTTACTTTTCAACTTCGTTCGACATTAACTTCCAAATACGGCATTTAGAACACAGCGTCAGGGGAACCCGTGTATTTTGACCTTCATGCACTGTAACTTTGACTTAATTGGCTTCTTAATTAGCAATTTGGAGCCCTGATTTTTGTGCGCTGGCTAGATTTTCTTGTACGCTGAGAATGTGCAGGCAGTGCGTGAATGCGGACACGCGCAGCTTAGAGGGAACATTGGTTGGAGGGACACCATATATTAAAATGAAATTCAACAAAACTGCCAAATGCGCTCCCCAGACAAAAGCTAATTCTTCAGCAGGGTTTGTATGGGTTCTTTTAATCCTTAAAAATGCTTGAATTTTAATGTTTTGTTTTCAAGGTCAAGTGGAAGCTAGAGCTCTTTTTGGTGATAGGAATGAGTGGAGAGGTGTTGTAAAAGGATAGTGGGATGTTTGGATGCGTTCTAAGGGATGGGCAGGGCACCCATATGATGCGGCGGGGGTAAACCAGCGAAAGCTGTCGGGCCCTCCTGTTGAACAGAAAGTGTGTTGTGTCACCCTGACCCGAGTGACACGGCCGATTTCTTGTGTCCCGTTTCATCTGGAGGGACCAAAGCATGACCAACTTAGGTGCTGAGGTGTTTGGGCATTTGGGTTGGCCATGATCCCCCCCAAAATTTTGTGTGTTTTTAGCTATTTTTTCCACCTTTTTATTTTCTTTGTCATTGTATGTGTTTGTCTTGCTGTCGGTCACCCCTCTCGAGGGATATGACATGGGTACATAGATAGTTTTCAAGGTCACAAAAAAGCTTGAATTTTGGGTTTAGTGCTTGAAAATGCTTGAAAGGGTTTCCGTTGCGATTTATCTTGAAAAATAAAAAAATCTGTCGAAATTGATGCCGACACACGCCTGTTCTCGTGGCTTGTCATTATGGCGTTGTCAATGTGAAGCGTCACCGCCTCCTATTGGTCGCTCTCAAGGACAGCTCTATTTAGAAAACAGGCTCCTTTGGCTCCCAAACGGCTCCACAGATTTCTTTTTAATGATATGTCATCAATAATAATAAAACATTATGCGCTACATTATTTAGTAATTAGTCATTTCAGATGTTTTGCAGGGGATCCCTGAAAATCATATAAAATTCAAATATACAGAGATCTTCCCCCAAAAAGAATTGTACAATAATTATACAATTTTAGCTCTTTACACACAGAAATGGATTTTACTCCTTAGCTTTCCGACAGCGGGCCATTGGTAAAGGAATACATGTCTGTAAGGCGTCAACAGTCACTAAAATATGTCATGCCACATATTATTGGAAAGTGCAAACCATTCGAATTCAAGACATCATGACCATTTCAAAAAGTACTCGTCAGAGAAACTCCACCATCCGTCTGAAACAAGATACTGAAAACTATAAAGCTGGTGTAGCTCACCAATTACGTCATCAAATGATCTGGTTACATACATTGACTCCAAAACACACCATAATGCCGACAGATTAAAAAAAATCCGCCTAAAATAATGTCTGCATTGTTTGATGCTCTTTGTTGTAATCCATTATTGTTGGTAATATACTGATTAAAAGGGATTCATTTTCTCCTTTTATACTCCCTTTTTTTCTTAACTTCTTTATACAACAATAATTATTCGTTCCATCAAAGCAAGTGAGCCGTTTGAGAGCAGACTCTTGAATGAGTTGAGCCGAAAGAGCCGGTTCTCTAAAAAGAGACGGACTTTCACTACACAACTCAAATTCGAGATCGGCGTGCAGAGGAAAACTCGAGACCAAAACAACAATGGCGGACCTGCCCCGACGAAAAGTTTGTCGTGCGGTAAATTGTTAAAAAACGCTAATGACAATTTCGTGTCAAAAAAGTTGCGTCCCGGGGACACACGTTGATTTGAGATGATGCGTCCCCAGCAAAAATAATGCGTCTAGGACGCAGGGACGCGGGCAAACCAGAACACTGCTTAGTTAAAAGCCTCACTGCAGCATTTTGTACCAGCTGAAGGCTCTTGATTTTGGACTTTGGGAGACCGGAGAGTAGTGCATTACAGTCAGGGTTACTTTAACTGGATTACTTTCAATGACTTTTGGATTACCCCAATAGCAAATATGCTCATAAAAGACAAAAGAAAGTAAATATGAATAAAATGACGACTCACAACACGCGGTAAGCTTTCCCTCCTGGCTTTGATCTCTTTGATCTCCGGCAAAACGAACATCAAATGCCACAGAAACAAAATGAAAATAAATCCAAACATCATTTTTGCCGTCCCAAGTATTCCGTTACTCCCCAAGCCTGCGCAAAATTGATTCATTTGATTCATATTTAGTTTATTTTGTCTTTTATGAGCATATTTGGTATTGGAGTCATCCAAAAGTCATTGAAAGTAATGAAGTTAAAGTAACCCTACCCAACCCTGATTACAGTCATCGAGACTGGAGGTTTGGAAAAAGGCTTTGAAAAAGGTTCCGGAAGCCTATCCTTAGTTTTTCCTTCAATCGTTCATTCTGTGTCTACGATTCGAGTCCTACGCTCAGCCGCTTCCTATTCTCTTTCCTCAGGGTGTTGTATCAGCAACAGAACCAGCCCATGGATGCACTGCAGGCCTACATATGCGCCGTTCAGCTGGACCACAGCCACGCCGCCGCCTGGATGGACCTGGGCACGCTCTACGAGTCCTGCAACCAGCCGCACGACGCCATCAAGTGCTACATCAACGCCACGCGAAGCAAGGCGTGCACCAATGCCGCCATGTTGACCCACCGGATAAAATGCCTGCAGGTGGGTGCAGAGAGACGTCTAATATATAGAGCAGGGGTGTCAAACTGGTTTGAGCTGGGGGCCACAAATGCTATAAAAAAAATCTCACGGGGGCCGGACTAGTAAGGTGAAGAGAGAGGGAGAAAAAAAGAGAGAGAGAGGGAGGGACAGAGAGAGTGATAAACAGATAGGGAGAACAAGGGAGACAGTAACAGCGAGAGAAAAAGAGAGAGCAGAATAGAGATATGAATGGGGAAGAAGGGGGAAATGAATAGAGAGGGAAAAAGAAAGTGAAAGAGAGAGATACTGATAGACAGAGAGAGAGAGAATTAAAGTGTAAATTAGAGAGAGAGAATTAAAGTGTAAATTAGAGAGAGAGAATTAAAGTGTAAATTAGAGAGAGAATTAAAGGGTAAATTAGAGAGAGAGAATTAAAGTGTAAATTAGAGAGAGAATTAAAGTGTAAATTAGAGAGAGAATTAAAGTGTAAATTAGAGAGAGAGAGAATTAAAGTGTAAATTAGAGAGAGAGAATTAAAGTGTAAATTAGAGAGAGAATTAAAGTGTAAATTAGAGAGAGAATTAAAGTGTAAATTAGAGAGAGAGAGAATTAAAGTGTAAATTAGAGAGAGAGAATTAAAGTGTAAATTAGAGAGAGAATTAAAGTGTAAATTAGAGAGAGAGAGAGAATTAAAGTGTAAATTAGAGAGAGAGAGAAATAAAGTGTAAATTAGAGAGCGCGAGAGAGAGAGAGAATTAAAGTGTAAATTAGAGGGAGAATTAAAGTGTAAATTAGAGAGAGAGAGAATTAAAGTGTAAATTAGAGAGAGAGAGAATTAAAGTGTAAATTAGAGAGAATTAAAGTGTAAATTAGAGAGAGCGAGAGAGAGAGAATTAAAGTGTAGATTAGAGAGAGAGAATTAAAGTGTAAATTAGAGGGAGAATTAAAGTGTAAATTAGAGGGAGAATTAGAGAGAGAGAGAATTAAAGTGTAAATTAGAGAGAGAGAGAATTAAAGTGTAAATTAGAAAGAGAGAGAGAGAGAATTAAAGTGTAAATTAGAGAGAGAGAGAGAGTATTAAAGTGTAGATTAGAGAGAGAATTAAAGTGTAAATTAGAGAGAGCGAGAGAGAGAGAGAATTAAAGTGTAAATTAGAGGGAGAATTAAAGTGTAAATTAGAGAGAGAGAATTAAAGTGTAAAATAGAGAGAGAGAATTAAAGTGTAAATTAGAGAGAGAGAGAGAGAGAGAATTAAAGTGTAAATTAGAGAGAGAGAGAATTAAAGTGTAAACTAGAGAGAGAGAGAATTAAAGTGTAAATTAGAGAGAGAGAGAATTAAAGTGTAAATTAGAGAGAGCGAGAGAGAGAGAATTAAAGTGTAGATTAGAGAGAGAGAGAGAGAATTAAAGTGTAAATTAGAGGGAGAATTAAAGTGTAAATTAGAGGGAGAATTAGAGAGAGAGAGAATTAAAGTGTAAATTAGAAAGAGAGAGAGAGAGAGAATTAAAGTGTAAATTAGAGAGAGAGAGAGAGAGAGAGAATTAAAGTGTAAATTAGAGAGAGAATTAAAGTGTAAATTAGAGAGAGAGAGAGAATTAAAGTGTGGATTAGAGAGAGAGAGAATTAAAGTGTAAATTAGAGAGAGAGAGAGAATTAAAGTGTAAATTACAGGGAGAGAATTAAAGTGTAAATTAGAGAGAGAGAGAGAGAGAATTAAAGTGTAAATTAGAGAGAGCAAGACAGAGAGAATTAAAGTGTCAATTAGAGAGAGAGAGAGAGAGAGCAAGACAGAGAGAAATAAAGTGTCAATTAGAGAGAGAGAGAGAGCAAGACAGAGAGAAAGAAAGTTAAAGAGTGAGAGAAATAGAGAAAAAAGAAAAAGAGAGAGAATGAGAGAGTGAACAGGAGAAAGAAAAAGAGGGAGAAATAAATAAAAAAGAAGTGAGCCAGAGAGAAATGGAGAAATACTACCACAACTGTTTTGCAAGTGTTAACTGGCTTTGGTGACATCCGGTGGAAATATTTAAAACTACAGCTCATTTTCCTCTTGCGCTTCTCTCACTGTTGTCTTGCGGGCCGGATTTAAACCATTGATGGGCCTGATCTGGCCCACGGGCCGCCTGTTTGACACCTGTGATATAGAGTGATAGGGTGACCCTGAGAACGCCCGATCTTGAGAAGCTAAGCAGTGGCAGCTCGGGTCAGTACTCTGATGTGAATGAATTAGGTCATTTGGCGCACGCTCTACTGCGACAGCGCTAACTGTACTCCGCCGTTGGTTAAAAATGAATTTCCCTCAGGCAGAGTTCTCAAAATATATTCAGTTCGGGTCCACTGAAGCCAGGATCCGGGTGAGGTCAGGCCAAAGGGACTTTTCTACGAAAACAGCACTAATAAAAAAACATTACGCTGTTCTTCAAGGGACAGTCTTTTATTTTTGTCCACTAGATGTCGCTGTCATGTGTAGTGCAACCAAAAATGGGTCCAAGGAAGACTACAAACTCCGGAGACTGAAAGCTAGCATAAAGCAGCCTAGTTTTACCCAGACTTTTTTCTTTTTAAAAGACAAACCGAAGGGGAAATATACTTTTTTTAACGGAATAAAAAAATAGGTTAAAAAAAAAAAAAGAAATAGAGTATGTGTCATGGTTGCCATGGCGCCCAATTGGCCCCTGCCGTGTGGCGCCAGCTTCTGTCACGGTTGCCATGGCGCCCAATTGGCCCCGCCCGCGGGCGCCAGCTGAAGCTCGTTGACAGATTGGCTCCCTGTCAGTATTCAAACGCTGTCCTGACAGTCCCTTTTTGTCGGTCCATCTGCAAATCTCCGTTTTTACACAGCAAGCCCTTTTTTTGCCTGTCCTGTGTTTTTGCTTTTTTTTTCTCCCGCTACGATCCGTTTCGATTTCGACTTTTTCCATTCCCGACACCGCCAACGCTCGCCACGGAAGTCCCACTTCCGCGGCTGAGCAACCTACTCCCCGCGACCAGCGATCTCCGGATCGAGTGTGCGCTCCTTTCTTTTTTTCCCCAATAAAACTGTGGGTAACGTTATGCGAGTGGGTCCTGTTTCCTGTTCTGGTCCTGACAGTAAGTATGTAAAGTCAAGTCATTTTTATTTGTGACGCCCTTAATCTCAAAAGAGTCTCAAAGGGCTGCACAGGTTATTGCACAGACTATTATGACACCATCCCCTGATCTGTGACCAACATGAGGGCAAGGAAAAACTCAAAAGCCTCAACATGAGGAAAATTAAGAAACCTTGAGAAGGGACCGCACATGGTATGGTGAAAAAAGGAAAATGGGGGGAAAAGAATGACAAAAGAAAGTGATTAAAATGGAAAACATTTTCAATTTTCTCTTTTCATTTTTTTTCTTCATTTTTTTCCATTTTTCGTTTCTCTTTTTCTTGTTTTACTTTTGTCTTATTTCCTTTTTTATTTCCCTTTTCCCAAGTCCTCGTATTCTGTCTTCCGTTGGGCTTTTATTTCTCGTTCTCCGTGCCACGACCGAATTTAGCGACATCTAGTGGAAAAATAATGCACACTGTCCCTCTAGCTTTCATGTTAAAGCAGATCCCTCAAACCATTATCCTTGGGGACCAAATGAATTGAATTATTATTTTTATTATATAGTGCAGCCAGCTGGTCTCCAAGGAATTGTGATTTTAGGATTCGGATACAGATTACACGTTGGTAACACAGACACAAAACTATTGAACCCGGAATTTCTGACACACTCAAAAATATGAGGGAAAGACGATCTCAGAACCCCCATGTTGGACAAACGAGCCTCATCTGCAGCCCTTTTCGGGATCATATACTGCAGTTCATTCCCGACCAAGCAAACAGCTTGGCCTTGTAATCAATGTTCCCTGTCATTTTCCTTACGGGTCTGAGCGTTCACACAAAGTCGGTGAGCAACGCTTGAAACAACAGTGAGCAACCATAATCCCAAGCGTGGCAAGATAATTCATTATCAAACATGTACAAAACTTGACATTTTGCGGAGTTTCCGGCAATGCAAAATGATTTTTCTCTTTTGAATGAATTGACTCATGTATGATTGCAAAGGTTGCAGGCTCACAAACGTCATTTGTTTTTACAATTCTTTCACAAGATATCCATTTATTTTTTTTTCCTGATATATTTTGTCGCATAATATTAACATTTTTGGGGTCTTATTTAGTCTGTTTTAAGATACAAAACTGTACTTAATCACATTTTTTTTGTGGAAGTACAATGTTGGCAACCAGATTCACTTGATATAATTGGAAATTATTTGAATGCAACACAAACTTTTTCTTCTTTTTCCCGCGTTTTTTTCTACTTTTTTGTTACTTTTTTTTATTTTTGTTCTCTATTTACTTTTTTCCTACATTTCTTTCTTTTCTTTTGTTCTGGCTTTTTTTTCTAAATTTTTCCTTCTTTTTTTTCCTCTTCCTTTTGTTTCTTTTTTTTCTCAGCTTTTCACTGCCTTTTCATTTTGGTATTCTTTTCTTTTTTGTTCTATTCCCCCCTTCCTTTAAGCCACGTTGTGCATCATTTGACATAATATTTGGTCATGTTGGGATGAAAGAAGCAAAAACAACCCGAAGAGCCGTTTAGGACCCGAAAGAGCCGGTTCCTTTTAGTGAGCCGAGCCGAAGAAGCCGGTTCTCTACTAACTTTACTCAACTTCGTTCCACTTCGACTCGACTTCAAAATACCGCATTTAGGACACAACCCTTCATGCACTGTAACTTTGACTTAAGTCGCTTCTTAATTAGCAATTTTGAGCCCTGATTTTTGTGAGCCGGCTAGATTTTCTCGCGCGTTGAGAATGTGCGAGCAGCTTAGAGGGAACACTGCTTGTAATCCCATTCCTATATTTGCTTCCACTTTGCCTTAAAGCCATGTCATGTCTGCCCTGTGCATGAGTCATTTGGAACTCTTGTTGCCGAGTGTCATGCAGATGCCACCTCCCACATGCAGCTCCAAGGCAATCCTTCACACGAGCTATGACCTGGCTTTACCATTGCTGGTGTTTTTTTTTTTTTAAATCATTGTTTTGGATCCTCGTTTTGATTGACGTCAAGCGAGAAAGCCCTTTGTGTTTTCCTTTTTTTTTTCTTTTTTCTTTGTTTTTTCACGTCGTTTTCCATTCCCCTAGGCTCAGTTGAGTAACCCCCAGCTCAGTAGCCCACAGAGTAAAAGTAAAATGCTCCCTCTTATTGAGGAGGCATGGAGTCTTCCAATCCCAGCCGAGCTCACCTCCAGGCAGGGAGGCCTGAGCAGTGCGCCGCAGCAGGTGAGAGACCAGATAACCCCTTCCCCTTTGACCTGAGACCCTCAAAACGCATATTCCTGATGTAAACGCCTTCACAACTGTCAGACCGTGATCATTGTGCAACTCTTGGGTAACACTTGTGCAGGAACTTTTCCTCTCATGACGGTATACAGGAGACCCTTCGGTTTTTCATGGTTAACGGGGACCACGACCACCCTGGAAAAGCGAAAACCTGCGAACTAGTGTCGCACCTTCGTCAAAGCCCCCAAAAGGGTTCTACTTAAACCTCGAAATGACGTCATTACCGACTGAGAGTATGCGACTGTAACAAAATAACAAGTATAGATGTGCAAATAATGACACACGACACGCTTTTAATAGCAGTTGAATGAAGGTTTTTTTTGTCATGACAACATCCATCCATCCATTATCTTCCGCTTATCCGAGGTCGGGTCGCGGGGGCCCAGACGTCCCTATCCCCAGCCACCTCCTCCAGCTCATCCGACGGGATCCCGAGGCGTTCCCAAGCCAGCCGAGAGACATAGTCTCTCGAGCGTGTCCTGGGTCGCCCCCGGGGCCTCCTGCCGGTAGGACATGCCAGGAACACCTCCCGAGGGAGGCGTCCAGGAGGCATCCTTATCAGATGCCCGAGCCACCTCGACTGGCTCCTCTCAATGCGGAGGAGCAGCGGATCCACACAGAGTCCCTCCCGGATGACTGAGCTTCTCACTTTATCTCTAAAGGAGAACCCAGACACCCTGCGGAGGAAAGTTATTTCGGCCACTTGTATCCGGGATCGTGTTCTTTCGGTCATGACCCAAAGTTCATGACCATAGGTGAGGGTAGGAACGTAGATGGACCAGTTTCGAGAGCTTTGCCTTTCCGCTCAGCTCCCTCTTCACCACGACGGACCGGTACAGGGTCCGAATGACTGCAGACGCTACTCCGACCCGTCTGTCGCTCTCCCATTCTATCCTACCCTCACTCGTGAACAAGACCCCAAGATACTTGAACTCTTCCACTAGGGGCAGGATCTCATCCCTGATCCTGAAATAGCATGCCACCCTTTTCCGTCTGAGTACCATGGTCTCGGACTTGGAGGTGCTGATCCTCATCCCGGCCGCTTCACACTCGGCTGCAGTGTCATTACAACATTAAAACACAATTGTAGGGCCTTTCTGTGTAAGAAAGCGATTTAGAGAGCGTCCGGCTAGCTGCGCACTAGCATCGATTTTCCTTAGATGGAGACAATTTTTAGGGCAGCACGGTGGAGCAGCGGTTAGCGCGTGTGCGGCACAGTTCTGAGGTTGTGAGATCGAACTTTCTGTGTGGAGTTTGCATGTTCTCCCCGTGCCTGCGTGGGTTTCCTCAGGGCACTCCGGTTTCCTCCCGCATTCCAAAAAACATGCATGTTAGGTTAATTGGCGGTCCAAATTGTCCCTAGGTGTGAATGAGCAAGTGAATTGTCTGTCCCTGTGTGCCTTGCGACTTGCTGGCAACCACTTCAGGGTGTCCCTTGCCCACTGCCCGAAGATTGCTGGGCTCCAGTGCCCCTGCGACCCTACTGAGGATAAGCGGTGCAGATAATGCATGGATGGATCTACAAATAATGACACACAACACATAATAGCAGTTGAAGGATTTTTTCTTTTTTGTCATTACTACATTAAAACACAATTGGAAGGCTTCTATCAGTGTAAGAAAGCGATTTAGAGAGCGGCCGGCTAGTTGCGCAATAGCATTGATTTTTCCTTGATGGAGACAATGTTGAAAATAAAGTCGTCCCCAATGTAACGGTTGTTGCTCCAAGTCATCCATTTCATGGCTAATGAACCTGGCGTTAGAAAGATACAGGGTCTGCAGCGGTGGCTAAAGAGAGGTTTTAGCCTAGCTCTCAGCAGAAGGTTGGACCAGCAGCCTTCTAACTGACGCCACCCCAGTCGCTTCTGGAACCGGTTAATAATCCACGGAGCACCCTGTTGGTTTTCACCATTCCATCACGCTCTTCTCAGAGCCCGATTTAAAAGATGAATTTATTTAAATGGAACGAGACGCTAAAAGCTCGCTGTCTCTTTGCTTTCCAGTTTTGTTTACGGAGGCTGACAACCTACAAGGCTTATCACAGTCACACCCACCTAGCACAGAGCATTTTCTCTAATCTGTCCCCGCTTGTCTGCTGTCTAACACATCACAACGCACGACACAAGGATATCAATGACAATAAAGACAAAATCAATTCAATTTAATATCCGCTAAGTAGCGAGGGGTCTCTGTATATCTTTGTTACTGTCACTGTGTTATTTAGTCTCTTTTGGATATCCCTTTAAAATGTAACATTCACACGACACTTAGATATAAAGGAAGTCTAGCCAAGTGTTACTCATCAGTTTTCCGCCCTGTTTCTTTCCAGTAGTTCCCTTACTTCATCCATCTCTCTGATCAAGTCAAATACTAATCTTCCCATTCCTTCACCTCCTTGTACAAAAGAGAATCAAGGCAGCCAAAATTAATGTTATCTTGTAAGAGGCAGACCTCTCCACATTTGTTCAGAACTGACAGATTTAAAATGTGCAGCTGTAAAGTTTATCACATTTAGTTTTGTGATACATGTTGGTCATTTGATGCTGATATGGCTAAGCGCCATCAGAGAGGTTGGTTTTTGTTTCGCCTTCAATTTCCAGGCTCCTTCAATGGTCAACTCTTAATTTCGACCCTTTAACAGTAGAAATGTGGAGTATTTTTGCACGATTACGGTTTCTATTTTGACTGTTGTGTGATTTGGTGAGTCTCATTGGGTCCAAATCACTTTTGTGTATCATCTCCCGCTACGATCCGTGAATTGAAGTGGTCTCGACATGATTAACCATTTGATGGTAGAGAACAGTGCTTTTCGACACCTTGCGAGCTAAGGCGCATTTTTTTCACGGAAAAAAAACCCGCTGTTGTATCCACTAAAAGTAGGACGAATCGATAAAAATCGATTCATAAAAGCATTGGCAACTATTTACATCGATTCGCCATGTTGTTGATTTATAAGTGATGGCCGACCTGAACAAAAAAAATCCCCTTTAAAAGACTACCGTAAAATCCGGACTATAGAGCGCACCTGATTATAAGCCGCACGCACCATATTTTACGGGCTTTACTGGTTTTGTCCATACACAAGCCGCACCCCTATATAGGCCGCATGAGCCCACATTGAAACACAGTCACAAGTTTATCCCGAAATTGACTTTAGGTGCTGCGAACGTGACTACAGATATAGTACACAATGCAATTACCGCAGTCGACAACATGAACGTAAAATGATAGCGGTAGTTACAATTCAATGCAGACCTTTAAAGTCCTAGTCCCGTTAAAAGTAATCCAATGAAAAAAATGTATATTTCCAAAGTTAAGGGTGGGAAAAATAAATATCCACTATTGTCCGCTGCAACAACAATTAGATATACCGGTAACTCAGCTTCACCCCACTTCCCGTCAGCCCGCGTTTGCTCCGCCCCTTCTTTTTGGTTCGACGGTAGAAAACGTATCAGAATAAGTCTCTAAAATAAATACATTACAAAAATATACAGTTGCAAATACATTTTATACATGGTTACACATATTTACAAAGAAAGACGGTACACCGAGAGAGTTTTCAAAGCTTTAATAATAATAATATAACTTTCATCCCAAACCTTGCCTGTGAAAGGTACCAACACGCTACTCCTAACACACTCGTTACACATGAAGCGTAGCTGTTTAAGATTGCTGTACCGCAATTGCGAAATTCACGGTAAACCGTCCTCATCTTTCTCCTTATAACTGTCGCCATCAAGGGCGTCTTCCTCTTTATAGGAAAGAACCTTTGTCATACGTACAATTCAAACGTGAACTATAAAGATGCAGTCTACCTCTGCGCACCTATTCTACCGGTCTAAATCTTACCGTTAAAAACATTTCATAGATTGGCCGCTTCACTGAATAAGCCGCAGGGCTGAACATTTGGGAAAAAAGTAGCGGCTTACAGTCCGGAATTTACGGTAAATTAAAACCAAAAAATAAGCATATTTATTCATTTAAAATTCTCCCCCACCGCAACTTAGCGTGCATCTATTTTGACTGCCAAAATGGAGCAGCGAGAAGCAAAATATAAACTAAAAACGGGTGTACCGAGAAGACAAACTAATCCCAATTTATGATCTGATTTGTGCTTTTGTGCTTCGATCACTTCCTTAGATTTTCCAATTTCAGACTAAAGAAATATCTATCTATCTACCTTGGTCATATCCCTCGAGGGGTGACCGACAGAAAGACAAACACATACAAAAACAAAGAAATTAAAAAAGGGAAAAAAAACTTAAGTTGGTCATGCTTTCGAAAATTTTGAAAAAAAAAAGGGAAAATAGCAAAAATCGCACACAAAAATTTTGGGGGGTAACCCAACCCAAATGCCGGGACACGGGACACTAGAAAGCGGCCGTGTCACTCGGGTCAGGTTCAACAGCAGTGCCCGATAGCTTCCACTGGTTTACCCCCGCCGCGTCATACGGGTGCCCTGTCCATCCCTTAAAACGCATCCAAACATCCCACTATCCTTTCACAACACCTCTCCACTCATTCCCATCACCAACAAACTATATAATATTTGAAATTATTTCTTTTTGTTGGTGAAAGAAATAACAATTTGAAATATTTTACTTGTTTGAGCTACACAAATCTATTTCAAGCAAAGTGAGCTGCAGTATTTTTCCTCGCGTCATTAGTCAAGTGTGCATCAAGATCTCTCATTCGCTCTTTGTCTGGCCTCTTATTCTGTCCCCCGGCGTTATTTTCTTGTTGAAATGCATTTATCACATTCCTAAAAATATGTACATTATTTTAAACCTAAGGAATCTTTGTTTTTTTCTGCCCAAAATACAAGCTGCTCATGCATTGTGGCAAAATGGCAGAATTCATGTCAGTTTATAGCAACCCATTGACACAAAAGATGATATATTATAAATAGGAACAGAGCAAAATAGCACAAAGTATGTGCTAACAGCAAGATAGCGACTTTATTTTCGTCATCAATGTCAACGGGATGTGAGAATAAAAATTGAGGGCCAGGACATTGTCATAAAGAAAATTCAGGTTCTTTCTGATTGGTCCTGAAAAATTAAGTTAATTCGTCTAGTGGCGGGCTGACAAAACATTTCATTTCGGATTTGGTTCAAGTGTGGTCCTGTCAATCAAGGTAGCTAGTTAGCAGGGTTAGGTAGGGTTACTTTAACTTGATTACTTTCAATGACTTTTGGATGACTCCAATACCAAATATGCTCATAAAAGACAAAAGAAACTAAATATGAAAAAAACGACGACTCACAACACGTGGTAAGCTTTCTCTCCTGGCTTTGATCGCTTTGATCTGCGGCAAAATGAACATAAAATGCGACAGAAACAAAATGAAAATCAATCCAAACAGTCTTTTATTAGCATATTTGGTATTGGAGTAATCCAAAAGTCATTGAAAGTAATCAAGTTAAAGTAACCCTACCCACCCCTGCTAGTTAGTTCGGTTAGTTGGGTGTCAATATTTGCGGGGCTTGGTCGGGCTAGATTTATTTAAGCCCGATCTTACCTTTACTGCCAATTATAGTGGAAACTCTGCCCTTTATACACTGAACCGCAAGAGAAAGTCCTAATTGGAACAACACAAATAAAATTTGCATGAGAAAACTTATATCTCAGGGCCATATTTGGCTCGCGAGCCATAGGTTCCCGACCTCATGGGTTAGGGTATCGAGCATTTTCACAACAATGGAGCACCAAATTTATCTAATTTTGTCCCCCAAAAAGAGCTGTGGGTGACAGAGTTAACATTGAGTGCACATTTTCTCAGGTGTGGGTCATTCATCCTCGTAGCTGAGGTTTTAAGCTGTTCGTGTTTGGCCCCAAAGTTATTGAAAAAATTGACCCTTTTGAGTGTCATTCGCACAAGCAAAAATCGGTCTGCCCGATAATCAGTCGACCTGTAGTCCAGAGCGTTTTCAGAAGGTCAAGTCAAGTCATGTTTATTTGTGACGCCCTTAATCACAAAGAGTCTCAAAGGGCTGCACAGACCAGATTATTGTAAACCACAGACTATTATGACACCATCCCCTGATCAACATAAAATATAGGTTATTCTTAGCTTGGTAGTGCACCATTTTCTTTCAGATTTCCCGCAGTCTTGTTTAAGCGATCTAGTTTCATCAGTAAACCAAGGCGTGCGTCTTTTAGGTTGTGATTTAAGCCGTAGGGGCGCCACAGAATCCAGGTCACTAGCCAGGGTAGCATTAAACTCATTCATGAGTGAGTCAATCCAGCCTTTATGTAAAAGACTGCACTGCTTTTACGTAACAAGTCCAGTATGTATTTAAGTCATTAAACCGCTATCTGCGTGCGAGTGTGTGTGAATGGGTAAGTGTGAAGCACATTGTCAAGCTCTTTGGAAGGTTTTGTGTGATTTAAAGGGCTATATAAATGCAGACCATTTACATTAAATTAGATGGATCTATCTACCTTGGTCATATCCCTCAAAAAGGGTGACCGACAGCAAGACACACATACAATAGCAAAGAAAATAAAAAAGGGGAAAAAATAGCAAAAAACACACACAAACATTTTTGGACCGTGGCCAACCCAAATGCCCAAACACCCAAACAAGTTAGGCACCTCGGCACCTAAGTTGGTCATGCTTTCGTCCCTCCAGATGAAACGGGACACCAGAAAGCGGCAATGTTACTCGGGTCAGGGTGACACGACACACTCCTCTGTTTAACAGCAGGGCCCGACAGCTTTCACCGGTTTACCCCTCCCGCATCATACAGGTGCCCTGCCCATCCTGTAGAACGCGTCCAAACATCCCACTATCCTTTTACAACAAATTAAATAGATAACAAATAAATTAGATAGATAACAAAATACAAACAAATACATAAAACTGCCGCCACCTTTAGTATGAAATCAATGGATTATGATTCATTTGGTGATTTGACAAAGACTGGTGCATACCAGTTTCTAATGTTTTAAGTGGAAATGTGTTGCGGTACTGGTAAATAGGGTTATTGCAAAATTTGTCTGTCTGTGCTGTCATCCATAAAGGATGCTATTAGTAACGGTCAGGGTTGGGTAGGGTTACTTGAACTGGATTACTTTCAATGACTTTTGGATGACTCCAATACCAAATATGCTCATAAAAGACAAAAGAAACTAAATAGGAATCAAATGATGACTCACAACACGTGGTGAGCGTTCTCTCCTGGCTTTGATCTCTTTGATCTCCGGCAAAACAAACATAAAATGCCACAGAAACAAAATGAAAATAAATCCGAACAGCTTGCCAACATCATTTTTGCTGTTCCATGTGTTCCGTTACTCCCCCAAGCCTGCACAAAATTGAGTCATTTTATTCATATTTAGTTTCTTTTGTCTTTTATTAGCATATTTGGCATTGGAGTCATCCAAAAGTACCGTATTTTCCGCACTATAAGGTCCGTTATAGGGCGCACCCCCTAAAAATAGGTTTTGGTCCTATATTTTAGACTCATCACAGAAACATCAAGATCGTTTTAAAACAAGATACCGGGAAAATATAAAGCCGCGTAGCTCACCTAAGTTCTCTTGCAGCCATCACGTTCAATAATGATTTGTAACCATGGTCTTCTTATAACCGTGAGTGTAGTAAATCCAGGAGAGTCAAATATTTACAAATACAGAATAGTAAAAAATGTTTTCTCTATGCCGTAGTGCAACCCAACGTGTGATTCACATTCATCTTTTTCGGCCAATTGCAGGCTTTGTTTCGCCCCTTTAGCCTATGCGATCCTGTAAATGATCAAAAGGATCCGCCCCCTTTACCTCCGAATAACTTTAGCCAATAGTGACTGATTCAAATGATGATTGACACATTGGTTAGCCAATGAAACGCCGGTATATAAATCCCAGCATACACCGCGGACGACTTCGCCTTCGGGGAAAAATCTAGTCGGCGGCTGCTTGCCTTAGTTGCAAGACTTTGCGACTTAATATTGATCCATATATAAGGCGCACTGTATTATAAGGCGCATGGTCAGCTTTTGAAAAAAATAAAGGCTTTTAGGTGCGCCTTATAGTGCGGAAAATACGGTAATTGAAAGTAATCAAGTTAAAGTAACCCTACCCAACCCTGGTAATGGTTTACTCCCAATTAAACAACGTCAACCTCTGTTCTTTTTTCCCCATTTTCAAACTGTCAATCCCCTGCTCTAACAATGCTTCTTTCTGATGTCCTTCCCTTCCCTTTTTTCTGCATTCCTTTCCATCTTTCTGCGCTTTGGTCACTTTCAACTGTGGTTCAATGTTTTTCTTTTGGGTTGATTTCCCCCTTCCCCTCTGTGCTCTCCTTTTCATTTTGCCTACGCTACTCCCCATTTTCTCCCTTCCCCCCCAGGCATGTAAACCCAACCACGCTGCCGAGGGGGGCGGCTCAGGTCAGGCTCTGCCTCCTCACGTGGCTGCGCTGGGACAAACCGAGGACCAGTCCTGTCCAGCCAAAAGGAAGCGGGCTTCCAGCCCTGCCAAGGTAAAAAAAAGTACTTTTTGGATATCGCCTTGTATTGAGACTAACGTGCCAAATTCCATGAATTAACAGGGAGAGTCTTGGGCCTCGAATCCATCACAACAGCCTGTTCCCAACTGGTACCTCACCCCGCAGAAGTTGCAGGTTGGTCATTACGTTTGTTGGATGTATCATTTTAGATAGATAGATAGATAATTTATTCATCCCCGTAGGGAAATTCACACTTCCAGCAGTATCCTTGTGTTGAAAAAGAAGATAAAAAAATAAAGATGTAGAATACAAAAGTATTTAAATCAGGGGTGTCAAACTCATTTTAACTTGGTCCAGTGCCAGAAAACATCCAAAAATTATCCACTTGGAAAGTTATAACGCACGGGGCTGTAGTGAATTCAGAATCCCAAAGGTGAGAACCACTAGGAAAAGTATGTGTGTGTCTGTGTGTGGAGTCAAACTATGGAACAATTTACAAGACGAGATCAAACAATTTCCAACTATTCACCTGTTCAAATATAAATACAAAAAACCATTAGTGGCAGAATACAGAGATGAAGAAAATGGGATACGAGTGATAGGAGATTGGAAATACTGCGTTTACAACTTTAGTTTACCTTGTTGTTATTGTTGCTATTATTATATCATAACTCTTATTATTGCTACTGTTATTATCATTGGTGTCACAATGATATTTAGTGACTATTAGCATTATAACAATAATAGATGGGTACAACGATGATTAGTGTATAAAATATGTGACTATTATTATAAGTATTGATATCTGACCTATGTAATATGTATATCAGTGAGATTTTGTTGCATTAGGCACAAGAGCTATCGAACATGTCATGTTAACATCATTTTTGTTGTTGAGTCATTGTTTTTGTCCTGTTTTTAGTTTATAATGTTAGAAATAAAGTTTTCATTCATTCATAATAATAATAATAATAATAATTTCCTTTGTATTGTCATTCTTTGTAACAATGTACACAGAACGAAATGTCGATACACCTGACCCGTTGTAGCGAGCCGATGCAGCCGCAGCCAACAGAGGGCGGCGCCATTTTACCAATGTTATAAGTCTTAGGTATGACTCGGCCGAGGCGCGAACCAGCGACCTCCCAGTCTCAAAGCGGTCGCCCTACCATCTAGGCTACTGAGCTGGTAAAGCAAAGATTGAAGGAATTAACATTTTTCTTAAAAAAATAATAATTTCTAACTTTCTCAATGTCTCCACAATACTACCTATTCATTAGGCAACTCATTCGAACAGAAGTGTATGCTGAACAAAGTCCCTGTTAACTAAAAAAGCTGTCACAGTCTTGTTTCAGAGATCATTTCTTCCTCATGCCATGAGGCTCTTTAACTCCACCCAGGAGGAGTAAAAGCCCACATTAAACCCCACATTTGCATATGACCCTATTTTTATTGCAGTGTGTATTTTCCGTAGCACTATTTAAATCACAGGTGTCAAACAGGCGGCCCGCGGGCCAGATCAGGCCCGCTAAGGGATTGAATCCGGCCCGCGAGACAACACTTAGAGAAGCGCAAGAGAAAAACATGCGGCAGGTTGAAATATGTCAACTTGATGTTGCCAAAGCCAGGTGCCTCTCACAAAGACACTGTACATGTATTTCTGTCTTTCTCTCTCTCTCTCCTTTTCTCCCACTCTGTCTCTGTCCCGCTCTGTGTCTCTTTCTCTTCCTTTGTTGCTTTTTGTCCCTTTCTCTCTCATTCATTTAACCTCTTTTGATCTAACTTCAATTTTTCTCTTTCTCTCTCCATACCCTTTGCGCTTTCTTTTCTCTTTTCTATCCTTCTGCCTTTCTATTTCTCTTTGGATTTCTTTCTTCCTCTCCCTTTCTTTTCCCCTCTCTCACGACTTTTAATCTTTGGTTTTCACGCTCTCTCCCTCTCTCTCTTTTTCTTTCTTTGTCCCGCCCTCACTCCTTCTCCCTCCCTCTATCTTTTATTTCTTTATCTCTTTTTCTTTCTCTTTAATCTACTAGACCGGCCCCCGACAGAATGTTTGTTCTATCGTGTGGCCCCCGACTTCAAATGAGTTTGACACCCCTGGTTTACAGCAACCGATTGACGCAAAAGATTGTATATCATAGATAGGAACAGAGCAGAATAGCAGAAGGTAGCAAGATAGGGACTGGGAAAATGGACAAATTGGCCTTGAAAAGTCCTTGAATTTTGGTCATGGAAAATGTGTAAAAACCCTGCTATTCACTCGTTCATCTTTGTTTTTGTTCGTGTTCCCTCCAGTTGTTGGAACAGCTGCAAAGTAATCGGGCCAGCTTGAAACCCCCCCAGTTTCAGATTTTGGAGCAGCTGGAAGCTCAGTTCACAATGATGCAACAGCACCAGGTATATATGAATCTGTCTTTTTGATTTACGAACAATCACGATGAATAATACTGCATACTGTATTTTCACGACCATGAGGCGCATAAAAAAGTCTCCGATTTTCTTGAAATTCTGTGGCGTGTTCATTTGACCTGTGAAAAGTGATGGGTCCCGGGGAATCGCATGCTCAAAAATCTATGGGTCCCAACAGAGATCTATGGGTCCCCAAAATTTAGTGTTATCCAGGTTGAAATTGTAAATCGATGACAAATATATACCGTAAATTCCGGACTATAGAGCGCACCTGATTATAAGCCGCACCCACCACATTTCATCGGGATAACCGCTTTTGTACTTACACAAGCCGCCCCTGTATATAAGCCGCACGTAATACAATCACAAAATTAACCCAAACCCTACTTTGAGTCCCGCGATCTTAACTGAACATAAAGTACACAGTTCAAAAGTGAAAACAATTTTTGCATTGCCGGAAAAAGATTTGATGCAGATCTGCAGAGTCCGGGTCCCGTTAAAAGTAATCCAAGGAAAAAAAGTGTATATTTCCAAAGGTAAGGGTGGGAAAAATATATATCCATTATTGTCTGCCGTGTCCACAAACACTCACCTTTAACCGTCCCCACTTCCCGTCATCCCCCGCGTTTGTTACGCCCCTTCTTTTTAATTGGTCAGTGCAAGACTTATCAGAATCAGTGTCCAAAATAAATACATAACAAAAATATACAGTTGCAAATACATATTATACATGGTTACACATATTTACAAAGAAAGACGGTACACCGAGAGAGTTTTCAAAGCTTTAATAATAATAATATTATAACTTTTATCCCAAGCCGTGCCTGTGAAGGGTAGCAAAACGCTACTAACAACACGCTCGCAATACAGTTAACGGGTCTGTTAAAAAAATATATTCATTCACTTTTAATCATCACACTTAATTGGTAATACAAAGCAGTTATCACTTCAGATTTTTCAGTTCACAAAAATATTGTACATTATACAAAATAATGTTGCTGAAATATTAGTCTATATATTCATGCAGTTTTAATCACTTCAGATTTTTCAGTTCATATATTCTTTGTAGTTTGCTGTCCCGCCACAGTTGTGATGCCTTCTCAAGGTCCAATTGCAGCAACGGAATTTCCATAGCTTATTTGTGGTTTTCATTGTCGTGGTGCCGATCCAATGTGCTTTTCTGAAAGTTCGTATTGCGAAATGATTTACGCAATCCAGTAGCCTCCATTATCATCCTCCTCACAGCGTAACCAGGAATATATTTGAGTCCATTTTGGCAGAAAAGTCCTTTTCTTGCTAAGAGTATTCTTTTGTTTATCTTTTGTTTATCTTTCGTCGAATCGTTCGCTTCAAAACACGTGTTTTGCTTGCCTTCGCGGTCTTTTGAAGAATTTCTCTGCCGTTTTTTCGTGCCGGAATTATTGGCGTTATCGCTTTCTGTATTATGTTTTGACTTATTACCGATACTACTAATAATAATAATAATAATTTCCTTTGTATTGTCATTCTTTGTAAGAACGAAATGTCGATACACCTGACCCGTTGTAGCGAGCCGATGCAGCCGCAGCCAACAGAGGGCGCCGCCATTTTACCAATGTTATAAGTCTTAGGTAAACTACCAATTTTTTGTTGATTTGCACTTAATACCAACTGTTTTTTCGGAGGCATACTTCTCTTTCACTCGACGACAACCACCAAAACAATGACGTCATCTCGAAGCAATGAAATCTCGTTTGCCGAGATCGGCGCGAGACCAAAACAACAATGGCGGATCTGCCTGACGAAAAGTTTGGAGTGCGGTAAATCTTGGTTAAAAAAAAAAAAAGGTAATCGGGTAATAATAACAATTTTGTGTCAAAAAAGTTGCGTCCCGGGGACGCACGTTGATTTGACACTATGCGTCCCCAGCAAAAATTATGCGTCTCGGACGCAGGGACGCGGTCAAACCAGGACACTGGCTCTCTATCGCACCCTGTGTGTAAGGTAAAGCGACGGATGTAGCTGAGGACACGATGAGGCTGTAATGGGTGAAGTGTGGGTGTATATATAAGGCTAGGTCACACTGCAGGGCTTAATGCTCAATTTTCAAATTTTGGGTGAAATCCCATGTTTTTGCGGGCTCATTCACATTTCCGACTAAATGCGACTTGTATGCGTCTCCTGTTTGATTGCCATCATATCAGAAGGAGACGCTTGACGTCACACGCAATGCATTGTTTGCAGAAGTACTCATGGGTGCTACCGCCGTAGCGTATGTAGCAATTTCAAAGTTATTGTGCTAGCTGTGACTGAACAGAGTTGTCCCCCCCAAATATTTATTCGATCCAAAATTTCACAATCCCTCCATTGAATGCTTTCCATGTATTCGTCCGGTGTGTTGTTTTTTACGCTACGTGGAAGAACATGGCGTGCGTCTTTTAGGTTGTGATTTAAGCCGGAGGGGCGCCACTGAATCCAGGACACTAGCCAGGGTAGCATTAAACTCATTCATTAGTGAGTCAATCGAGCCTTCATATAAAGCACTGCACCGCTTTTAAGTAATAAGTCCAGAAGGTAATTAAGTCATTAAACTGCTATCGGTGTGTGAATGGGTAAGTGTGAAGCACATTGTCAAGCAATTTGGAAGGATTTTGAGTGACTTAAAGTGCTATATAAATGCAGGCCAGTCGGATTTAGGCACAACAGCGGCCGCAACAGATGGAACCCGTGCCTTATCCAGTGTTCATTTTACCTGTGAAAAGTGATGGGTCCCGGGGACTCGCATTCTCAAAAATCTATGGGTCCCCAAAATTTAGTGTGTTCCATCCCCTTACAAACTGTCGTATTTTCCCTTACAAAATACAAAAAAAATAAAAAATTCAAACATGTTTATTTATGTAGTTTAACATGTTATATTGTACATGCATTTCCTTATATCATATATATTGTTAATGAACATTTTGTTGTGAGATACTGAGTTGCTCGACATGAATGAGGTTTATTATTAAAAAAAAGTTCAAAAATGAAGTCGCTTGGGCGTTCACTGTAGAAGGAAAAAATACATGCAAATAGAATTAAGTAGAATAATACATTTTCTTATTCAAATTATGAATTCATTTTCTGCATTCAATTATTGTTGGTAATATACTGATTAAAAGGGATCACCACAAACCTGTCCTTTTTCATTTTCTCCTTTTATACTTCCTTTTTTTCTTAACTTCTTTCTACAACATAATCAATCGTAATATAATGCATCAAAGCGAGTGAGCCATTGGAGAGCCGGCTCTTTAATGAGTTGAGCCGAAAAAGCCGGTTCTTTAAAAATAAACTGACTTTCACTACACAACTCGAACTGGAGATCGGCGTGCAGACGAAAACTCGAACGCGAGACCAAAACAACAATGGCGGATCTTCCTTACAAAAAGTTTGGAGTGTGGTAAATCTTTGTTAAAAAATGATAATGACAATTTGGTGTCAAAAAAGTTGCGTCCCGGGGACGCACGTTGATTTGAGACGATGCGTCCCCAGCAAAAAGAATGCGTCTAGGACGCAGGGACCTGGGCAAACCAGTACACTGCTTACTTAAAAGCCTCACTGCAGCATTTTGTACAAGCTGAAGGCTCTTGATTTTGGACTTCTGGAGACCGGAGAGTAGTGCATTACAGTCAGGGTTTGGTAGGGTTGCTTTAACTGGATTACTTTCAATGACTTTTGGATTACTCCAATACCAAATATGCTAATAAAAGACAAAATAAACTAAATATGAATAAAATGATGACTCACAACACGCGGTAAGCTTTCCCTCCTGGCTTTGATCTCTTTGATCTCCGGCAAAACGAACATCAAATGCCACAGAAACAAAATGAAAATCAATCGCACGTTGATTTGACACTATGCGTCCCCAGCAAAAATAATGCGTCTAGGACGCAGGGACCCGGGCAAACCAGAACACTGCTTATCGTGCGGTGCGCCCTGTGTTGTGTTAAACACAGAAAAAACACGAGCTACGGAGACTGCGCCTTTTAACTCGTGAAAATACGGTGCTCTTTTCTGACACAATGGGTTCATTCGTAGAATGTCGACGGTATTTTCTCTGTTTTAGATGCGGCAGAATGCTTCAGGAGTCCAGCCGCGCCCCTCCCTCCCCAATGGCCCGACTGCCAATTCCCTCCCGTCCCCTAATCCCAGTCTGTATCCCACGCGTCCGCATCTGGGACTTCATCGGCCCCTGTGCCCCCCTCAATCTTTACCCAATGGGCCCGTAGATCATGGGGCACACAGATGCTCGGACGCAGTTTCCCTCCCCGCACGTGAAAGTAACAGTAGTAGTAGTAGTAATAATACGATTCAATCGGGACCGACGACCTCGGGGCCCAATAGAGATGTGCCTTATCTGCAAGCTACCGGCAGCGGCGACGCAGCACTGCTACCTCACACCTGCACAAGCACGCAAACACAGGACACCGCGCCGCGTCCTCTGCACCTTAACTCCTCTCAGGTAGGTGGATTATGAGCAATGTTCCCTGTCATTTCCCAGGGGTCTGAGCGTTCACACAAAGTCGGCAGTGAGCAACGGCAATCCCAAGCGTGGCAACTAAGTCATTATCAAACATGTCCAAAACTTGACATCAAGTTACATTTTGCTGAGTTTCCGGCAATGCAAAAATTGTTTTCACTTTTGAATGAATGGACTCATGTACAATTGCAAAGGTTGCAGGCTCACAAATGTCGTTTGTTTTTACAATTCTTTCACAAGATTTCCATTTCTTTTATTCCTAGTATCTTTTGTCGCATAATACTAACATTTTGGGGGCTTATTGAGTCGGTTGCACGATACAGAATTGTATTTAATCACATTTTTTAGTGGAAGTACAATGTTGGCAACAAGATTGACTTGGTATCATTGGAAATTATTTGAATGCAACACAAACCTTTTCCTCTTTTTCTCCTTTTTTTTAAATTCCTTTTTAAAAAAATCTCATTGTTTTTATTTTTTCATAGCTTTTAGTTTCTTTTTTTTCTTTTTTTTTCTGGCTTTTTTCTGAAAATTTCCTTCTTTCTCTTTTTCAGTTTCTTTTTTTCTCAGCTTTTCACTACTTTTTTATTTTGGTATTTTTTTCTTTTTTGTTCTATTCCCCCCTTCCTTTAAGTCACGGTGTGCATAATTTTACATCATATTTGGTCGTGTAGGGATTAAAGAAGCAAAAACAACCTGAAGAGCCGTTTGGGACCCGAAAGAGCCGGTTCTTTCTAGTGAGCCGAGCAAAAGAAGCCAGTTCTTGAAAAACTACCGACTTTACTCAACTTCGTTCTACTTCGACATTGACTTCAAAATACGGCATTTAGAACACAGCGTGAGGGGAACCCTTGTATTTTTACCTTCATGCACTGTAACTTTGACTTAATTCGCTTTTTAATTAGCAATTTCCAGCCCTGATTTTTGTGAGCTAGCTAGATTTTCTTGTGCGCGGAAAAGTTCGCAGCTTAGAGGGAACATTGCTTCCAGGAGTATCCTTGTGTTGAAAATAAAATAATAAAATACAAGATATGGAATACAAAAATACCCAATATAACGTTTTGCTATAGAGTATTTAAATAGTGCTAAGGAAAGTAAATAGGGTTAAATGCAAATGTGGGGGTGAGGTTTCATGTGGGCTTTTATTCCCCCGGGTGGAGTTAAAGAGCCTCGTGGCATGAGGAAGAAATGATGCAGGTTGGAAGAGTTGCACGAGTTGGGGAAGGCGCTAAAGCAGGGGGTCGGCAACCCAAATGGGAAAGAGCCGTATTCGACTGGACCAGAGCAAAATTCATATCCCCAAGTGTCATTCAAAATATATACTGACAAACATCAGAAATCAACTACGAAAACAGTTAAAAAGTGCTTGTGACAGTATTGCGCTAATACCCGTTTGAGGTGACTTCTGTGTGGAAATTAAGATTACAAGGTTTATTGCGATGCCACTTTAAAAGGGGAGGAGCTTGTCAAGTCAAGTCATTTTTATTTGTATAGCCCTTAATCACAAAATTGGCCTCTGCCGTGTGGTGCCAGCTTCTGCCACGGTTGCCATGGCGCCCAATTGGCCCCGCCCGTGGGCGCCAGCTGAAGCTCGTTGACAGATTGGCTCCCTGTCAGTATTCAAACGCTGTCCTGACAGTCCCTTTTTGTCGGTCTGTCTGCAAATATCCGTTTTTACACAGCTAGCCCTTTTTTGCCTGTCCTGTGTTTTTGCTTTTGTTTTTCTCCCGCTACGATCCGTTTCGATTTCGACTTTTTCCATTCCCGACACCGCCAACGCTCGCCACGGAAGTCCCACTACCGCGGCTGAGCAACCTACTCCCCGCGACCAACGATCTCCGGATCGAGTGTGCGCTCCTTTCTTTTTTCCCCAATAAAACTGTGGGTAACGTTATGCGAGTGGGTCCTGTTCTGGTCCTGACAGTAAGTATGTAAAGTCAAGTCATTTTTATTTGTGACGCCCTTAATCTCAAAAGAGTCTCAAAGGGCTGCACAGGTTATTGCACAGACTATTATGACACCATCCCCTGATCTGAAACCAACATGAGGGCAAGGAAAAACTCAAAAAACCTCAACATGAGGAAAATGAAGAAACCTTGATAAGGGCGGTCTTTTACGCTTCTAAAATGTAAGGATGTCTTGCCACCCTTCAGCCGATTGATCTGTCGCTCTCTTCCTTTCCAGGTGCTACAGAAGCGACCTGTTTCTCTTGTGGGCCCCCATCCCGAGGTTCCCACCTCTAACCCGCATCCCCTCAACTCAATCGCTCTCCCGCAGTCCAGCAATCAGGTTGGGCATTCCGACGCCGCCGCGCCGCAGCAACAGCCGGCGCACAACCACCTTCCCCCGCCTCCGTCCCTCCCCCCGTCCTCTACCTCAAGTGGGGCCTCACCCAGTGTGTCCACTACCAAAGACGGCAAGACCGCACCCACCCTCGCCCCCGCGGCCCTCGGTAACGGCAGTTCGGAGGGCGGGACGCCATCGCCGCTGGCGTCGAAAGACGACAAAGCGGCGCAGTCCGACGGTCTCGCCTGTAACGTCTACTCGGGGAAGGTTGGCGAAAGTGGTGAAAAGCAGAGCCTTAGCGCAGACAATCCAAGACTATCCGCCCTGCTGGCAGGGGAGGTGGATCGGGGAGAGGGGAAAGCAGAAGGGACGGCCTCCTCGACGACTCCTCCCAACAAACTCAACCACGTCCACCCTGCCGGCTTACCCTCCACCCCCAACACGCAAGGAAGTTCGGCCGCCTCCTCGCCTATCTCTGCCATATCCACAGCCACTCCCTCACCCAAATCCTTAGAACACACCCAGGCGGGCGGCCACGGTCTCGGCACCACCGCCACGACACCGACCGTCAACGGGAACGGCAAAGGGGGGATTTCGGAAGACTCCCGAAGCCCGCAGAAGCCCGAAACGGTCACCGGTCTCAAAGCCACACCGCCCCACGGTTCCTCTTCCTCATCCTCGTCATCTTCATCCTCTGTGTCGATCTACCCCAGTTCCACTGATGTGCTGAAAGCCTGCAGGTAAGAACCGGTGTTTTGGGCTGTTTACAGTTTGTTCTGTGCGTTTTCATCATAATATGTCTCAATAGTTAACCTAAATTGTTTAATGAATTTCCATATAAATGGTAAATGGTCTGCATTTCTATAGCGCTTTTCAAGCCAATGAAGACCTCCCAAAGCCCTTTACAATGTGCTTCACACTTACCCATTCACACACGCACTCACACACCAATAGGGAGTCCGCCTCCAAACGCTTTGAGGATAATCAAGATGGTAAATGGTCTGCATTTCTATAGCGCTTTTCAAGTCAATGAAGACCTCCCCAGAGCGCTTTACAATGTGCTTCACACTTACCCATTCACACACGCACTCACACACCAATAGGGAGTCCGCCTCCAAACGCTTTGAGGATAATCAAGATGGTAAATGGTCTGCATTTCTATAGCGCTTTTTAAGTCAATGAAGACCTCCCAAAGTGCTTTACAATGTGCTTCACACTTACCCATTCACACACGCACTCACACACCAATAGGGAGTCCGCCTCCAAACGCTTTGAGGATAATCAAGATGGTAAATGGTCTGCATTTCTATAGCGCTTTTCAAGTCAATAAAGACCTCCCAAAGCGCTTTACAATGTGCTTCACACTTACCCATTCACACACACACACTCACACACCAATTGGGAGTCAGTCATGCAAGGCAAATACCTGCTATCGGGGGCATTCGGGATTCAGTGTCTTGCCCAAGGACACTTCCACATATAACACGAAGGAGTAGGGAATCGAATCCGCGACTTCTTGATCCCAAGACGAGTGCTCTACATCCTGAGTTAATGCCGCCCAGATGCACACAAAAAAAATTTCCCTCGTTTTGTTTTATTCTATCTTTGAGGACAATACAGTGACTAAAAAATAGTTTGATCATGGGATGAAATCGAATGCCTTTTTCTATGTCATCTACATCCCCAGTGGTCTAGTGATAACACAGTGAATCCAGGCTTATTAGTATTGGTATTATTGTGATTGCCGTTATCACTGATGATACAGAAAAGGTTGGGGATTGCTGGCATAAATAACACATATTTTGACAAGGGGCGCCCTCCAGTGGTATTTTACAGTAACTGACGCATTGGATATGGTGATGGGATTTTTGTAGCGCTGTTAACACTAACGTCAGGGATGTCAAACTCATATTAACTCTGGGGCCACACGATAGAACAAACATTCTCTCGGGGGCCGGACAAGTAGATTAAAGAGAAAGAAAAAGAGAGATAAAGAAATAAGAGAGAGAGGGCGGGACAAAGAAAGAAAAAGAGAGGGAGGGAGCGTGAGAAACAAAAGATAAAAAGTCGTGAGAGAGGGGGAAAAGAAAGGGAAAGGAAGAAAGAAATCCAAAGAGAAATAGAAAGACAGAAGGAGAGAAAAGAGAAAAGACACAGAGAGAGAAAGAGACAAAGAGCAACAAAGGAAGAGAAAAAGACAGACAGAGAGAGCGAGAGAGAGAGAATGGAAGATAAAAATAGAGAGAGAGAGAGAAAGAATGGAAGATGAAGAGAAATAGAGAAAGAATGGAAGATAAAAAGAAATAGAGAGAGAGAGAGAGAGAATGGAAGATAAAAAGAAATAAAGAGCGAGAGAGAATGGAAGCTAAAAAGAAATAGAGAGAGAAAGAATGGAAGATAAAAAGAAATAGAGAGAGAGAGAGAATGGAAGATAAAAAGAAATAAAGAGCGAGAGAGAATGGAAGATAAAAATAAATAAAGAGAAAGAATGGAAGATAAAAAGAAATAGAGAGAGAGACAAAATGGAAGCTAAAAAGAAATAGAGAGAGAGAATGGAAGATAAAAATAGAGAGAGAGAAAAAAAATGGAAGCTAAAAAGAAGTAGAGAGAGAAAGAATGGAAGATAAAAAGAAATAGAAAAAGAGAGAAAGAATGGAAGATAAAAAGAAATAAAGATAATGAGAGAAAGAATGGAAGATAAAAAGAGAAGGAGAGAGAGAGAGAGAGAAAGAATGGAAGATAAAAAGAAATAGAGAGAGAGAGAGAATGGAAGATAAAAAGAAATAAAGAGCGAGAGAGAATGGAAGATAAAAATAAATAGAGAGAGAGAAAAAATGGAAGCTAAAAAGAAATAGAGAGAGAGAATGGAAGATAAAAATAGAGAGAGAGAGAAAAAATGGAAGCTAAAAAGAAATAGAGAGAGAAAGAATGGAAGATAAAAAGAAATAGAAAAAGAGAGAAAGAATGGAAGATAAAAAGAAATAAAGATAATGAGAGAAAGAGAAAGAATGGAAGATAAAAAGAGAAGGAGAGAGAGAGAGAGAGAGAAAGAATGGAAGATAAAAAGAAATAGAGAGAGCGAATGGAAGATAAAAAGAAATAAAGAGCGAGAGAGAATGGAAGATAAAAAGAAATTGAGAGAGAGAGAGATACAAGTGCAGTGTCTTTGTTGGAGGCACCTGGCTTTGGCAACATCAAGTTGACATATTTCAACCTGCAGCTTGTTTTTCTCTTGCGCTGCTCCGAGTGTTGTCTGGCTTGACACCTGCGACTAACGTGAACCAACTGATTTCACTCATTCCAGAGTTGTCCTAATTTGTGCCGTTCTGTGGATTTGCATGCAGAAACTTGGGGAAGAACGGTCTTTCGAATAGCAGCATCCTTCTGGACAAGTGCCCGCCGCCAAGGTTGCCCCCTCCTCCTACGCCAGCCCTGCCCAAAGACAAGCTCAACCCACCTACACCCAGCATCTATGTGAGTCCTCCAGAAAATCCAGTCTCACTTGAGGGGGGTCAAGCATACGGCCTGCGAGCCTGATCGGGGCTGCCGACAGATCAAATATACCAAATCCATCCACCCATCCATCCATTATCTGCACCGATTATCCTAAGTAGGGTCGCGGGGGTGCTGGAGCCCATCCCAGCTGTCTTGGAACAGTGGGCCGGGGACACCCTGAACCGGTTGCCAGCCAATCGCAGGGCACACAGAGACAGCCAAGTCACGCGCTCATTCACGCCTAAGGAGAATTTGATTTTGGTCAGGCCAATCAACCTGACATGCATGTTTTGGGAATGTGGGAGAAAACCGGAGTGCCCGGAGGAAACCCACACAAGCACGGGGGGAATATGCAAACTCCACACAGACAAGTCACTCGCTCATTAACATCTTGGGAGAATTTGATTTTGGTTAGGCCAATCAACCTGACATGCATGTTTTGCGAATGTGGGAGAAAACCGGAGTGCCCGGAGGAAACCCACACAAGCACGGGGAGAACATGCAAACTCCACACAGGAGGTTCAATCTCATGACCTCAGAACTGTGCTGCACAAGCGCTAACCACTGTGCCGCCGTGCTGCCCTTACCAAAACCAACCTTTTTTTAATTTCTTAAGTATTGGCCTGGTATTCTGTTATTTAAGGTCAACAAAAACATGGTGCCAGAAAACATCCATAAATTATTCATTCAGAAAGAGGGAAATTATAACTTGAGGGGCTGTCGTGAATTCATAATCCCGAAGGTGAGAACCACCAGGAAAAGTACAGTATTTTCGGCACTATAAAGCGCACCGGGTTATAGGGCGCACCCCGAAAAAATAGTTTTTGGTCCTATTTTTGACATACATAAAACGCACCGGATTATAAGGCGCTACAACGGGAACGTCGACAAAACTGTCAGATAGTTCAGTCCAACTTATTACCCCCTTAACATTCCCAAAGCTTGCAAAGACGCAAATACGTGTCGAGAACACATGCGGATGCGGTGTCCGTACGATGTCACTCAAATGCATCGTTCTATCATTCGGAAGGTTAAAGTCTTGGGATTCAAGAAATGCCAACCATTCCTTAGTTTCTATTTTCTTTTTCGCTCGCAACTTTACTGTGCATATGACAATAAACACTTGGAATTGAGTTTAATTTAAAAATAGACACTCCATTCCATCCATTATCTGCACTGCTTATTACAGAAACATCGAGTTCAGTCTGAAACAAGATACAGGGATAATATATATAGCCAGAGTAGCTCACCGAAGTCGTTGTGTTCATAATCATGTGCAGCCGTGGTCCTCTTATATCCGTGAGTTTAGTAAATCCAGGAGAATGAAATATTTACAAATACAGAATAGTAAAAAAATGCTTTCTGTATGCCGTCAACCAAGTGCTATACGCATTCATCTTTTTCGGCCAATTGCAGGCTTTGTTTTGCCGTCCAAGCCAATGCCAGCCTGTAAATGATAAAAAGGATCCGCCCCTTGACCTCCGAATAACTTTAGCCAATAGTGATCCATTCAAATGATGATTGACACATTGGTTAGCCAATGAAACGCCGGTAAATAAATCCCAGCATACACCGCGGACGACTTCGCCTTCGGGGGAAAATCGAGTCGGCGGCTGCTTCCCTTAGTTGCAAGACTTTGCGACTTAATATTGATCCATTTATAAGGCGCACTGTAATATAAGGCGCATGGTCAGCTTTTGAAAAAAATAAAGGCTTTTAGGTGCGCCTTATAGTGCGGAAAATACGGTATGTGTGTGTCTGTGTGTGGAGTCAAACTTTGGAATAATTTACAAGACAAGATCAAACAATGTCTAACTATTCACATGTTCAAATATAAATACAAAAAACATTACTGGCGGAATACAGAGATGAAGAAAATGGGATACAAGTGAGATTGGAAATACTGCCTTTAAAACTATGGGTAACTTTGTTGTTATTGTTGCTATTATTATACCATAATTGTTATTATTGATATTGTTGTTTTTGTCATTGGTGTCGCAGTGATTTTTGGTAACTAGTGGCATTATGACTTTGAGGGATGGGTATTACGGAGAATAATGTATAAAATATGTGATTATTGTAATTATTACAATTATTGATATCTGACCTATGTAATAAGTATATCCATGAGATTTTGCTATATTAGACTTAAGAGGAGAAGATAAAGGGGTAAGGAAAATAAGCATCTGCTTCTGACTACCCCTTTTCGAACATGTTACGTCACATTATTTTGTTGTTGACTCCTTGTTTTTGTCCTGTTTTTATTCTAATGTTCTAAAGTTTTCATTCCTTCATTCAAATCAGTTGGAGAACAAGAGAGATGCCTTCTTTCCACCACTGCACCAGTTCTGCACAAATCCTTCCAATCCCGTCACGGTCATCAGAGGACTTGCCGGAGCACTCAAACTGGGTACGTTTTCATGTCTCTAAAGCGCAAAAATCCTAACCGAGGAAACGATTGTATGAATCGTCCATCTTTTATCTGCAGACCTGGGCCTTTTCTCCACCAAGACTTTGGTTGAAGCCAACCCGGAGCATTTGGTCGAAGTGTGGACGCAACTTTCTCAACCTGCCGACGAGAATTGGGACGTGACCGGCACTAAGAAAATGTGGCGCTGTGAAAGTGCTCGGGCCCATACGACCATCGCTAAGTATGCGCAGTACCAGGCCGCTTCCTTTCAGGAGTCGCTACGGGTAAGTGAGCAGACGACGCACTCTGACGAAAAAACATCCAGTCTAACTTTTAATGTCTACATTTTCAGGAAGAAAATGAGAAAAAGGCACTCAAGGAACCCTGCGACGCTGAGCCAGCAGCAGAGAGGTACACCATATGTAGGGTTTAAAAAAAGACCACTTACCGTAAATTCCGGACTATAGAGCGCACCCGATTATAAGCCGCACCGGCCACATTTTAAGAGGTAAACCGATTTTGTACATACACAAGCCCCACCTGTATATAAGCCGCATGTGCCCACATTTAAACATGTAACACAAACACAAAATGAACCCAAACCCGACTTCAAGTCCCACGATTGAAACTAAATGTCCTTTATTAAAGTCCACAGTCCAAAAATCACAGCCGGCAAAATGAACGGAAAATGATACCGGTACTTAAGGTTTGATGCAGACCTGCAGAGTCCGGGTCCCGTTGAAAGTAATCCAAGGAAAAAAGTGTATATTTCCAAAGGTAAGGGTGGGAAAAATATATATCCACTATTGTCCGCCGCGTCCACAAACAGGTCCGTCTGTTCCTCACCTTTACCCCACTACACCCCCCCCCCCCCCCCCGGTTTGTTCCGCCCCTCCATTTTCATTCCCCTGTGCAAAATATATCAGAATAAGTGTCTAAAATAAATACAAATAAATACATTCCAAAAATATACAGGTCCAAATACATATTATACATGGGTTACACATATTTACAAAGAAAGACGGTACACCTAGAGAGTTTTTAAAGCTTTAATAATAATAATATAGCTTTGACAGGGCAGTTAATGGTAGCAACACTCGAGCGCCGCTGGCGGCCGTTAGAAGAATTACATAAATTGGCCGCATCACTGAATAAACCGCAGGGTTGAAAGTTAGGGGAAAAAGTAGCGGCTTATAGTCCGGAATTTACGGTACTTGTGGGGGAACTATAAAAGTTGGCTAATGCTAGAAAATACCCCAGGCATGAGACTTGTTGAGTTTTCTTTACAACCGCAGTTGAAGGGGGAGTTCAGAGGAGCGAGGAATATACAGTGGAACCTCGCTAGTTCGCGGGTTCAGAGCTTCGCGGGTCTAAAAAAGATTCAAAAATTAAAAATATCGAAAAATATTTAAACATTAATAATAATGAAAAATATTAAATTAATATTAGAAATTACATTATTTTACAAAATTTGAAAACAAAATATTCAATTAGAATTAGTAATTGCATCATTTTACAAAATTTTAAAACACAAAGAAATGCACGTACAGTAATGATGAAAAATATTAAATTAAAATTAGAAATGACATTATTTTACCAAATTTGAAAAAATAATTCAATTACAATTAGTAATTGCATCATTTTACAAAATTTGAAAACACAAAGAAATGCACTTACAGTAATCATGAAAACTATTACATTCAAATTAGAAATTGCATTATTTTACAAAATTTGAAAACAAAATATTCAATTTGAATTAGTAATTGCATCGCATTGCATTTAAGGAATGTGTTTTCATATGGTGGAAAATCATGATTTGGTCAATACCAAAAGTTCATCTGGCTTAACTCAGCCGAGATCATACACATATCCCTTATCTTGGTTTTGCACTATACCCAGTGTTCTGGTTTTCCCGCGTCCCTGCGTCCTAGACGCATTGTTTTTGCTGGGGACGCATAGTCTCAAATCAACGTGCGTCCCCGGGACGCAACTTTTTTGACACAAAATTGTCATCATCATTTTTAACAAAGATTTACCGTACTCCGAACTTTTCGTGAGGCAGATCCGCCATTGTTGTTTTGGTCTCTCGCCGATCTCGGCAAACGAGATTTCATTGCTTCGAGACGACGTCATTGTTTTGGTGGTTGTCGTCGAGTGAAAGAGAAGTATGCCTCCGAAAAAACAGTTGGTATTAAGTGCAAATCAACAAAAAATTGGTAATTTCTTGAGTATCGGTAATAAGTCGAAACATAATACAGAAAGTGATAACAACGCCAATAATTCCGGCACGAAAAAACGGCAGAGAAATTCTTCAAAAGACCGCAAAGGCAAGGAAAACACGTGTTTTGAAGCGAACGATTCGACGAAAGATAAACAAAAGAATACTCTTAGCAAGAAAAGGACTTTTCTGCCAAAATGGACTCAAATATATTCCTGGTTACGCTGTGAGGAGGATGATAATGGAGGCTACTGGATTGCGTAAATCATTTCGCAATACGAACTTTCAGAAAAGCACATTGGATCGGCACCACGACAATGAAAACCACAAATAAGCTATGGAAATTCCGTTGCTGCAATTGGACCTTGAGAAGGCATTACAACTGTGGCGGGACAGCAAACTACAAAGAATATATGAACTGAAAAATCTGAAGTGATTAAAACTGCATGAATATATAGACTAATATTTCAGCACCATTATTTTGTATAATGTACAATATTGTTGTGAACTGAAAAATCTGAAGCGATAACTCTGAAGCTTTGTATTACCAATTAAGTGTGAGGAAGATCCGCCATTGTTGTTTTGGTCTCGCGGTTCGAGTTTTCCTCTCCAGTTCGAGTTGTGTAGTGAAAGTCCGTCTCTTTTTAGAGAACCGGCTTTTTCGGCTCAACTCATTAAAGAGCCGGCTCACTTGATTTGATGCATTATATTACGAATCATTATTGTTGTATAAAGAAGTTAGGAAAAAAATGAAGTATAAATGAGAAAATGAAAAAAGACAGGTTTGTGGTGATCCCTTTGAATCAGTGTATTACCAACAATAATTGAAAGCAGAAAATGAATTCATAATTTCATAATACCCCCCAGAAATGCCAATGTTTCAAAAATATGTGATTCGGGATTCACACTTTTTTTTCCCGGCAGCATCGCACGGAAACGAAGAGGACCCTTAAAGCACATCAAGTTCGGAACCAACATCGACGTGTCGGACGAAAGAAAGTAAGGAGAGCCGGTCCGAAGAGGTCCTATCCATCCGATTTTGCTCTTGAAGGCATCTTGCTCTGTTCCCTTTAGGTGGAAACAGCAACTCCAGGAACTCGGTAAACTGCCGGCTTTCGCCCGGGTCGTTTCGGCCGGCAATCTGCTCAGCCACGTGGGACACACCATCCTGGGCATGAATACCGTGCAGCTCTACATGAAGGTCCCGGGGAGCCGGATAGCAGGTTGGCTCCACGGAATCCGTCCACGACATCGGGTTTCCCAAACTCCATTTCCGGGGTTCTCCCGAGGTCTTAAAAAAAGTTTTCGGTTTGATGACTGCGAATTAAGGCTTTGGAAAGTTCTTAAATTCTGTGTCCAAGCAGTGTCTGAAATAGTGGATCTTCTACGACGGGCGTACAACTTACGCAACGTCTCCGCCCGGGTGGCCGACAACTTTTTCAAGGAAAAGAAAAAAACGATTTTTTTTTCCAAATCAAACATTTGCTTTATTCCGATTTCGAAATCTTCGTTCAATTCGGAAATTTCGGAACTTCGGTTTGTTTGGCAATTTGCATACTCAGCAGCCAATCAGAAGCCTGCATCGAATAACTTCCTGCTACCGGACTTTCCCGAGCGTGATAAGGTCGTGCATTTGCATATAGACGCACAGAGAACACAAGAAAAATGGAGAAGTGTTGAGCAATCAAGCTAAAACCTCAGCCAGCAAAAAGAAACATTCAAAAGAAGCTAACAAAATGTATGACGCTACAAAACGTAAACGTACATTAAAAGCATGGTGGAAAGAGGAGTTCACATGGCTTGTAGCAGTCGACGCAACGCAAACATCGCATTAATGAAGATGAGTCAATACAGGAACATAATGATGCTTTATTCCGATTTCAAAATCTTCGTTCAATTCGGAAATTTCGGAACTTCGGTTTGTTTGGCAATTTGCATACTCGGCAGCCAATCAGAAGCCTGCATTGAATAACTTCCTGCTACCGGACTTTCCTGAACGTTATAAGGTCGCACAGAGAACACAAGAAAAATTGCTTCGTGTTGAGGAATCAAGCCAAAACCTCAGCCCCAGAAGAAAGATTCAAAAGAAGCTAAACAAAATTGATGACGCTACAAAACGTGAACGTACATTAAAAGCATGGTCGAAAGAGGAGTTCACGTGGCGAATAACTTCCTGCTTCCGGACTTTCCTGAGCGTTATAAGGTCGCACAGAGAACACAAGAAAAATTGATTCGTGTTGAGGAATCAGGCCAAAACCTCAGCCCCAGAAGAAAGATTCAAAAGAAGCTAAACAAAATTGATGACGCTACAAAACGTGAACTTACATTAAAAGCATGGTCGAAAGAGGAGTTCACGTGGCGAATAGCTTCCGGACTTTCCCGAGCATGATAAGGTCGTGCATTTGCATATAGACGCACAGAAAACACAAGAAAAATGGAGAAGTGGTTGGGAATGAAGCCAAAACCTCAGCCCCAGAAGAAAGATTCAAAAGAAGCTAAACAAAATTAATGACGCTACAAAACGTAAACGTGCATTAAAAGCATGGTGGAAAGAGGAGTTCACGTGGCTTGTAGCAGTTTACGCAACGCAAACATCGCATGAATGAAGATGAGTCAATACGGATACATAATTATGCTTTATTCCGATTTCGACATCTTCGTTCGGTTTGGAAATTTCGGAATTTCGATTCGTTTGGCAATTTGCATACTCAGCAGCCAATCAGAAGCCTGCATCGAATAACTTCCTGCTCCGGACTTTCCCGAGCGTTATAAGGTCGTGCATTTGCATATAGACGCACAGAGAACACAAGAAAAATGGAGAAGGGTTGAGGAATCAAGCCAAAACCTCAGCCCCAGAAGAAAGATTCAAAAGAAGCTAACAAAATGGATGACGCTACAAAACGTAAACGTACATTAAAAGCATCGTGGAATGAGGAGTTCACGTGGCTTGTAGCAGACGACACAACGCAAACATCGCATTAATGAAGATGAGTCAATACAGGTACATAATGATGCTTTATTCCGATTTCGAAATCTTCGTTCAATTCGGAAATTTCTGAATTTCGGTTCGTTTGGCAATTTGCATACTCGGCAGCCAATCAGAAGCCTGCATCGAATAACTTCCTGCTACCGGACTTTCCCGAGCGTGATAAGGTTGTGCATTTGCATATAGACGCACAGAGAACACAAGAAAAATGGAGAAGTGTTGAGGAATCAAGCCAAAACCTCAGCCCCAGAAGAAAGATTCAAAAGAAGCTATCAAAATTGATGATGTTACAAAACGTTAACGTACATTAAAAGCATGGTGGAAAGAGGAGTTCACATGGCTTGTAGCGGTCGACGCAACGCAAACATCGCATAAACAAAGACGAGTCAATACAGATACATAATGATGCTTTATTCCGATTTCAACATCTTCGTTCGGTTTGGAAATTTCAGAATTTCGGTTCGTTTGGCAATTTGCACACTCGGCAGCCAATCAGAAGCCTGTATCGAATAACTTCCTGCTTCCGGACTTTCCCAAGTGTGATAAGGTCGTGCATTTGCATATAGACGCACAGAGAACACAATAAAAATGGAGAAGTGTTGAGGAATCAAGCTGAAACCTCAGCCCCAGAAGATTCAAAAGAAGCTCACAAAATTGATGACGCTACAAAACGTAAAGGTACATTAAAAGAATGGTGGAAAGAGGAGTTCACGTGGCTTGTAGCAGTTTACGCAACGCAAACATCGCATGAATGAAGATGAGTAAATACGGGTACATACTGATGGCAGATGGAAAACAGCGATGTTGTATACACGCAATGAATGTTATAAATAGATTTATAATAAACTTAAATTTAGAGTGTTGTTTTGTTATATATTCTGATGAGCAATCATTAAAACTTTGCAACAATGTTTTTTTTTTTTTTTTTTTTGAGATGAGTCGTCTTATTGGGTTTAGAGATGTGAAAAATGTCCGGTAACTTTTTGTTTCAGACACTGGTAGAAGTCTTTAATTGAGCTCTCAAACATTTTTCCTTTTCTCTGTCTTATCTGTGTGACAGAGCTTATTAGGGCCGCAACAACAAATCGATAGAATCGTCGAGTGGTGCGATGTAACGCCATTTAGCGCACTAATCAATGCAATGTCGGGACACCCTTGAAATCGGCCTTTGGTCCAGCGTTTTATAAAAAAACATATTCATATTTTGACAAATTAAGATTTAAATAGAAAAACACTGTATTCAGAATTGATAACCAAATAAATACAACTTAAACAAGTAAAACACCATCAAATTAGCCAGTCGTCTCTTTGTGTCTGTCTCTCCGCTTGTGTTTCACTGTGTCTCTCTTTCTCTGTCTCCTGCTATCTCTCTCTTTCTGTGTCCATCTTTCTTGATCTCTTTTTTGTGTCTGTCTTTCATAATCTGTCTCTATCTGTTTGTTTCTCCCTCTTTCTCAGCCTTTCTCTGTTTCTCTCTTACTATGTCCATCTTTGTTATTGTCTCTGTTTTTTTTCTTTTTCTCTATCTCTTTCTCTCCTTATCTCTGTTTCTTACTCTTTCTCAGTCTTTTTCTGTGTCAATCTTTGTTGATCTCTTTTTTGCATTTTTTTGTGTCTTTCATAATCTGTCTTTTTCTCTCTATCTGTTTTAGTTTCTCCCTCTTTCTCAGCCTTTTTCTGTTTCTCTCTTACTATGTCCATCTCTGTTTTTGTCTCTTTGTTTCTTTCTCTCTATCTTTTTCTCTCCTTATTTCTGTTTCTAACTCTTTCTCAGTCTTTTTCTGTGTCCATCTTTGTTAATCTCTTTTTGTATTTTTTTTGTGTCCATCTTTCTTAATCCGTCTCTTTTTCTCTCTATCTCTGTTTCAGTTTCTTCCTCTTTCTCAGCCTTACTCTGTTTCTCTCTTCCTATGTCCATCTCAGTTTTTGTCTCTCTGTTTTTCTCTCTCTATTCTTTCCTTATCTCTCAGTTTCTTACTCTTTCTCAGTCTTTTTCTGTGTCCATGTTTGTTTATCTCTTTTTTGTCTTTTTAGTGTCTGTCTTTCCTAATCTCTATCTCTGTTTCAGTTTCATCCCCCTTTTCAGTCTTTCTCTGTTTCTCTCTTCTTATGTCCATTTCTGTTTTTGTATCTCTGTTTCTTTTTTCTATCTCTATTTCTTTCCTTATCTCTCAGTTTCTTACTCTTTCTCAGTCTTTTTCCGTGTCCATCTTTGTTGATCTCTTTTTTGTCTTTTTTGTGTCTATCTTTCTTAATCTCTCTCTCTCTCTTTTTCTCTCTCCTTTTCTCTCTGTTTCGGTTTCTTCCTTCTCGGTCTTTTTCTCTGTCCATCTTTGTTGATCTCTTTTTTGTGTCTGTCTTTCCTGATCTCTATCTCTATTTCAGTTTATTCCTTTCTCAGCCTTTCTCTGTTTCTCTCTTCCTATGTCCATCTGTTTTTGTCTCTCTGATTCTTTTTTTCTATCTATTTCTCTCCTTATCTCCCAGTTTCTTACTCTTTCTCGGTCTTTTTCCGTGTCCATCTTTGTTGATCTTTTTTTGTCTTTTTTGTGTCCGTCTTTCTTAATCTCTCTCTCTTTTTCTCTGTGTTTCAGTTTCTTTCTCAGCCTTTCTCTGTTTCTCTCTTTCTATGTCCATCTCTGTTTTTGTCTGTTTTTTTTTTCTCTATCTCTATTTCACTCCTTATCTCTCAGTTTCTTCCTCTTTCTCAGTCTTTTTGTGTGTCTGTTTGTAGTTCTGTCTTTCTTTTTCTCTTTGGCTCGTTCTCTCCCTATCTTTGTCTCTCTGTTCTTTTTGTCACTTTTCACTAGATTTTTAACTTTTTGGTACTTTTTCAGTTATTTTTTCATACTTTTAGGTAGACCACATTCTTCAAATGTTTTTGTTGTAGTACTTTTTGACTTTTGGCAATTTTTACAGGCGTTTTTCCAGGCCTAGTTTTGGTCAATTTGCATTTAAAGGTTTGTTTTTCCGTCTTTTTTCTTAAACAAGAGAAGCCATGTTCAGAACACTTCATGTTCACTGTTGCGTTTATGTTAAGAAAGATACAAATTAAAAAAACTGTTCATACAGGCAATTAAATGGAATAAAACCTTTTTTTTCTAGTCAGAAACTATATGTGTATGTCAATTTTTTTGTATAATTTTATTTATTTATTCCTGATTGATCAATTTCCTTGTTAAATAAGCAAAAAATCATCATATTTTGTGTTAAAAAATAAAGATATTTGAGAAGATTGTAATGTTTTTATCAGAGCTTCTTTATAAAAAAAACTGATGCGGCCCAGCCTCACCCAATACTCTCGCCCCCAGTAAAAACTATTGACACTATTGGGAGTTTGGGACCCCTGGTCTAAATTCGTTAACAGACCAAAAGCGGTACGATGATTGATTTGTATATTTGATTACCCATAGGCCACCAGGAGCACAACAATTTCTGTGCCGTCAACATTAACATCGGGCCGGGGGACTGTGAATGGTTTGCTGTACCGGAGCCTTACTGGGGTGTGATGAGCAACTTCTGTGAAAAGTAAGGCTGTGTTTTAAAGTGCTTGAAATCCTTGAAAGCGCTTGAATTATAATGTTGTGTTTTCAAGATCAGGAAAAAAAATGTTTGAATTTTGTTTGAAGTGCTTGAGATTGTTGCCGTAGCCATGTTTATTATAGACCATGCAATCGATGAAGACAATTTTTAAAAGGTGCGTGAAAATGACGACAACATGCCTGCATTCGGTCATGATGGCGTTGTCATGTGAAGCCTCGCACCCAAGAGGACAGCTCTATTTAGAAAACCGGCCTTTTTGGCTCAGCTCACTGAGAAGAACCTCTTCCGGCTCCTAAACGCCTCCTCAGAAGTTTTTTTTTCTTAATGATATCAATTATTAAAATATATTACGCCCCAAATTATTTAGTAATTAGTAATTTCACGTGTTCTGTAGGTGATCCCTGAAAAACACAGGAAATTTAAATATCGTAAGAGACACAAAAACTTTAGCCTTTTACATTTAAAGTCAAACAACATGACAAATATAAAATCGTCAGTGCTATAATTAAATGATACAATGCAAAAAAAATATGTATTAACAATTCTATTTGAACTGAATTACACACAGATCCTCTGAAAAACATGCTAAAAAATATAATTTAAAATAAGTAAAACGAAAAGCAAAAGATAAGCAAGATTAAATGCACTCTGCTTCAAGGCAATCATAGTGGAATGGCAGAATTCATGACAGTTTATAGCAGCCCATGGACGCACAAAAAAAACGTAGATAATTGATAGCTCAAAATAGCACAAAGTATGTGCTAGCAGCAAGATAGTGACTTTATTTTAGTCATCAAAGTCAACAACCTCAAAAAGTTATTTTAGTCAGTGCTGGATTTCTTCCTTTGGAAGGTACTGGAAAAATCTGGCCTTGAAAGTGCTTACAAAGTGCTTAAATTTGGCCATGAAAGGGGTGCACGAACCCCGTAAGCTGCTCTTTCTCTCCGGGTATTTCTGAGAACGCTTCAGACTCTTTTGTTTTCTTCCCCCTTTGTCATCCCTGCTGTCATTGTGCAGAAGTTTTGGGCAATAATGACAAAAGTTGACTCCAGCCCCTTTTTATCCTCCAAAAACGGGCAATTACAACCATACACAGGGTAGGGTATCGAGATCATACTCATATTTTATTCCTGAAGTCCAAATGATTAAAATTGGATGATTTAGTAAAAATGCTATTTAAGGTCCACTGCCAGAAAATATCCAAAAATGATCCACTTGGCAAGTCATAACGTACGGGGCTGTCGTAAATTCAAAATCCTAAAGGTGAGAACCACCAGGAAAAGTATGTGTGTGTCTGTGTGTGGAGTCAAACTTTGGAACAACAAAAACATGGTGCCAGAAAACATCCAAAAATGATTCACTCGGAAATAGGGAAGTTATAACTTAAGTGTCTGTCGTAAATTCATAATCCCAAAGGTGAGAACCACCAGGAAAAGTATGTGTGTGTCTGTGGGTGGAGTCAAACTTTGGAACAATTTACAAGACGAGATCAAACAATGTCCAACTATTCACTTGTTTGGATTTAGATCCAAAAACACATTACTGGAGGAATACAGAGATGAAAAAAATGGGGTATGAGTTTACTATGGGTAACTTTGTTGTTATTGTTGCTATTGTTATATCATAACTATTAATTAGTGGAGTCCCCCCACAGAACCAAGTAAAAAAATGACAGAAACATCACTCTGGGTTAAAAAATTGTATGCTAACTCATAATGCTAACAACCGGGGTTATATACACATGACGGGATCATCTTCCAGATCAATCACAACTCTTACAATTGCCGCGGAAATTGTCTAGTATTATTACTATTGTTGTTATTATAACTGGTGTATTTAATAGGGAAGATGAAGGGGTGTGGAAAATAAGCATCTGCTTCTGACTACCCCTTTTCCAACATGTTATGTAACATTATTTTGTTTTTGAGTTATTGTTTTTGTTGTTTTTATTTCAATGTTGGAAATAAAGTTGTCATTCATTCAAGGAACAACATCAATTTTCTCATGGGCTCCTGGTGGCCAAATTTGGAGGACCTCTATGAGGCCGATGTGCCCGTATACCGCTTCATCCAGCGTCCGGGTGACCTGGTCTGGCTCAACACGGGCACGGTCCATTGGGTGCAGGCCATCGGCTGGTGCAACAACATTGCCTGGAACGTCGGACCTCTTACAGGTATAGGGGGCGCTCTCACGTGAACTTTTTCAGTGCCGGACGTTTCATCAAAGTGCCTGTTTCATTCCAATTTTCCCGTTTTGACTTATTTTTGAAGGCCTACGGAGAATTTAGCTCCGTAGCTATAAAGGTATAGGACTCTTTAAAGCAGGGGTGTCAAACTCATTTGAACTCGGGGGGCCACGCGATAGAACAAACATTCTGTTGGGGGCCAGACGAGTAGATTAAAGAGAAAGAAAAAGAGATAAAGAAATGAGAAAAAGAGGGAGGGAAAAGGGGAGAAGGCGGGACAAAGAAAGAAAAAGAGAGAGAGGGAGAGAGCGTGAGAAACAAAAGAGAAAAAGTCGTGAGAGAGGCGGAAAAGAAAGGGAGAGGAAAAACTAAATCCAAAAAGAAATAGGAAGACAGGAGAGAAAAGAGAAAAGTAAGCGCTAAGGGTAGGAAGGGAGAAAGAAAAATGAGGGAAAAGGAAAAAAGGAAGTTAGAGCAAAAGAAGTTAAAAAGAGAGAGAAAGAGACAAAGAGCAACAAAGAAAGAGAAAAAGAGAGACACAGAGAGTGAAAGAGACAGATAGAGTGGGAGAAAAGGGGTGGAAAAGAGAGAGAGAGAGCGAGCGTGAGAAACAAAAGATAACAAGTCATGAGAGAGGGGGAAAAAGAGAGGGAGTGGAAGAAAGAAATCCAAAAAGAAATAGAAAGACAGAAGGAGAGAAAAGAGAGGGTATGAAGGGTATGAAGAGAGGAAGATAAAATAGAGAAAAGGAAAAAAGGAAGTTTGAGCAAAAGAGGTTAAAAGGGACAAAGAGCAACAAAGGAAGAGAAAAAGAGAGACACAGAGAGTGAAAGAGACAGAGAGGGAGAAAAGGGGTGGAAAAGAAAAAGAAAGAAAGAATGAAAGAAAGAGACAGAGGGAGAGAGAAATAAATACAAGTACAGTGTCTTTGTTCAAGGCACCTGGCTGTGGCAACATCAAGTCTGCACGCCGATCTCGAGTTGTGTGGTGAAAAGTCCATCTCTTTTTAGAGAACCGGCTTTTTCGGCTCAACTCATTCAAGGTAGCCGGTTCTCCAACGGCTCACTTGCTTTGATTCATTTTATTACGAATTCTGATGTTGTATAAAGAAGTTAAGAAAAAAATGAAGTATAAAAGGAGAAAATGGAAAAAAAAGACAGGTTTGTGGTTATCCCTTTAATCGGTACATTACCAACAATAATTTCATGCAGAAAATGAATTCATAATTTGATGATTAAAACTGAATGAATATATAGATTTATATATTTGTCGCTGATTTACAATTTCAACCTCGATAACACTAAATTTTGGGGACCCATAGATCTCTGTTGGGACCAGGGTTGGGTAGGGTTACTTTAACTGGATTACTTTCAATGACTTTTGGATTACTCCAATACCAAATATGCTAATAAAAGACAAAAGAGACTGTGTGCTTTATATTCAGTTACAATTGCGGGACTCAAAGTCAGGTGTTGGTTAATTTTGTTATTGTGTTACATGTTTTATGTGGGCGCATGCGGCTTATATACAGGTGCGGCTTGTGTAAGTACAAAAGCGGTTATTCTCTTCAAATGTGGTAGGTGCGGCTTATAATCAGGTGCACTCTATAGTCTGGAATTTACGGTAAATATGAATCAAATGATGCCTCGCGACACGTGGTAAGCTTTCCCTCCTGGCTTTGATCTCCGGCAAAACGAACATCAAATGCCACAGAAACAAAATGAAAATCAATCCAAACAGCTTGCCAACATCATTTTTGCCCTTCCGTGTATTCCGTTACTCCCCAAGCCTGCACAGAATTTTGTCATTTGATTCCTATTTAGTTTCTTTTGTCTTTTATTAGCATATTTGGTAGTGGAGTAATCCAAAAGTCATTGAAAGTAATCAAGTCCCCGGGACCCATCACTTTTCACAGGTTTGATATAATTCCCAGCACTATAGACTTAAGAGTTCATTAAAAAACGGTCTATTTTTAAGTTTTGGTACTCGGCAATAGTCCTTCTGAAAACATATTCGTACGTGATGGTCGTGAATGAGTTAAAAAGGGGAAAAGTAATCCCACCCTTGAGTAGGAAAGTCAAACTGAGCTGAAACTCTGTAAAGACAAATTGCCTCTAATATGATATGACCTTTTCAAAATGGCATTTATGATTTCCAGTTGATTGGTGACCTTTACAGCTGATTGGCCTCTTTGACTTTTCAAAGTCCTGTATGCTTTACCGCAGCCTTCTTTTTTTATTCCTTTTTTTTTTTTTTTTTTGTAAAGTCAACCGGCTCAAATTTTTGCATTCCCTGGGAGGCAAAAAATGATCGCGTGTTCTTTTTCTATAGTCCTATACAAAGTCATGCGATGACTTTTCACTGACTGCAGCTCCAGTTGGCAAAAAAAATGTTTGTAAGTGCTTGAAACTGTTGCCATGTTTCTCGGCAGTCTGACTGTGTGGACTGTGCAATAAATGAGGACATTTTTTAACAAACGGTGTGAAAATGATGCCAACACGCTTGCTCTGGTGGCATGTCATTACATCGTTGTCATGTAAAGCGTCACCGCCTCCAAGAGGACAGCTCTCTTTACAAAACCGGCTCTTTTGGCTCAGCTCGCTGAGAAGAGTGGGTATCCTTTGACTTTTATTGTTTTTATATATATATATATATATATATATATATATATATATATATATATACCGGAGCAGGGGTGTCAAACTCATTTTAACTCTGGGGCCACACGATAGAACAAACATTCTGTCGGGGGCCGGACGAGTAGATAAAAGAGAGAAAAAGAGGGATAAAGAAATAAGAGAAAGAGGGAGGGAAAAGGAGAGAGGGCGGGACAAAGAAAGAAAAAAAGAGAGAGGGAGAGAGCGTGAGAAACAAAAGAGATAAAAAGAGAAATCGTGAGAGAGGGGGGAAAGAAATGAGAGGAAGAAAGAAATCCAAAGAGAAATAGAAAGACAGAAGGAGAGAAAAGAGAAAAGAAAGCATGAAGGGTAGGAAGAGAAAGAGAAAAGAGAGAAAAGGAAAAAAGGAAGTTAGAGCAAAAGAGGTTAAAAGACAGAGAGAGAAAGATACAAAGAGCAACAAAGGAAGAGAAAAAGAGAGACACAAAGAGTGAAAGAGACAGAGTGGAAGAAAAGGGGTGGAAAAGAAAGAGAGAGAGAGAAGTAAATACGTACATAAGTACAGTGTCTTTGTCAGAGGCACCTGGCTTTGGCAACATCAAGTTGACATATTTCAACCTGCAGCTTGTTTTTCTCTTGCGCTTCTCTGAGTGTTGTCTCGCGGGCCGGATTCAATCCCTTAGTGGGCCTGATTTCACACCTGTGCCCTAGTGGGAGGTGGCTAGAGTCAAGAACATTTACATTTCTGACACTTTCTGGGAGATTGATACAGGAGGGGATTCCCAGCCCCCTCGCTCAACTCAACTGTCAAATGCCGAGCGCCAAGCAGGCAGGCAATGGGTACCAATGTTGCAAGTCTTAGGTATGACCCCGGCCGCGGCTTGAACCAGCAACCTCCCAGTCTCGGGGCGGGCGCCCTACCCCCAAGGCCACCGAGCTGATAGTTTTTTTAATGATATATTATCAATAATCATGAAACATGAAATATACATTAAAATAGCGCTTTAAAAAAACGAGTTAAACCAAGTGCAAAAGTAAGCAGTCGCCTTAGCGAAGTTCGAAAAGCACTCTGCTTCAGAGTGTTGTGGATTGTGGATAAAAATTAACGATAAGTATGTAGGCATCTGGTGAAGGTGGTGGGATGACGTTGTTGCAAGAGGCCACAATTTGATATGCTGATGGAGCCGAGATATCTTAACTTTATTTGAGAACACTATAAAAGCCAATGTTTGAACGTCTGGAACTTTGAACCTGTCCGGATGGAATAAAGCGCGTTCCCTTTTCGCCATGTCTCCTCTCTGCGTATATTTTGGGGCGACGCCCAACAACGTTCTCTGCAAATTAATCAATCAATAACATTAAAATGAGTCTAAATTTGGCTCATTTTTCTGCTTTTTATACATTCAGTACTTACTTTCCATTGTCTCCCGCATTGAACTCTATTCTTACCAAACACCTATAGCAGGGGTGGCTAACCCGGTCCTGGAGAGCCGCACGTCCTGCATGTTTTGGAAGTTTCCCTGCCCCAATACAGGTGATTCCAATCACCTGGATCGTTATCAAGCTCTCACAAAGCCTGCTAACAACCTGAAAATGGCGTCACCCGTGTTGGAGCAGAGAAACCTGCAGGATGTGCGGCTCTCCAGGACCGTGTTAGCCACCCTTGACCTATAGAGTCTTTTCTGTGTTTTTAAACAAGTGTGACTTATTGAAGCTGCGTGTGCATTGTTAAATAGATAGATGGATAGATAGATACTTTCTTCATCCCCATAGGGAAATTCACACTTAAAGCATAATGGCAGAATTCATGTCAGTTTACAGCACCCCATTGACACAAATAGGTGGTAGATCATAGATAAGAACAGCTGTAAATAACACGATAGCGACTTTATTTGAGTCGTCAAGGCCTACCAAGGAAAAAAATATTATATTGATTTGGCGCCAGATTTCTTCCTTTGAAGGTACCAGTGTTCTGGTTTGCCTGCGTCACTGCGTCCTAGACTCATCATTTTTGCTGGGGACGCATAGTCTCAAATCAACGTGCGTCCCCGGGACGCAACTTTTTTGACACCAAATTGTCATTATTACCCGATTACTTAGTTTTTTTATTAACAAAGATTTACCGCACTCCAAACTTTTCGTCAGGCAGATCCGCCATTGTTGTTTTGGTCTCGCGCCGATCTCGGCAAACGAGATCTCGTTGCTTCGAGATGACGTCATTGTTGTGGTGCTTGTCGTCGAGTGAAAGAGAAGTATGCCTCCGAAAAAACAATTGGCATTAGGTGCAAATCAACAAAAAATTGGTCATTTCTTCAGTGTCGGTAATAAGTCGAAACATAACACAGAAAGTGGTAACAACGGCCATAATTCCGGCACGAAAAAACGGCGGAGAAATTCTTCGGAAGACCGCGAAGGCAAGGAAAACACACGTTTTGAAGCGAACGATTCGACGAAAGAAAAAAAACAAAAGAACACTAGCAAGAAAAGGACTTTTCTGCCAAAATGGACTCAATTATATTCCTGGTGACGCTATGAGGAGGATGATAATAGATTGGACTTTGAGAAGGCATTACAACTATGGCGGGACAGCAAACCACCAAGAATATATGAACTGAAAAATCTGAAGTGATAACTGTTTTGTATTACCAATTAACTGTGAGGATTAAAACTGCATGAATATATAAATATTTCAGCAATATTATTTTGTATAGTGTACAATATTTTTGTGAACTGAAAAATCTTGAAGTGATAACTGCTTTGTATTACCACTAAACGGTGATGATTAAAGCGGAATGAATATATAGATTTATATTACCGTATTTTCCGCACTATAAGGCGCACCGGGTTATAGGGCGCACCCCGAAAAAATTGTTTTTGGTCCTATTTTTGACATACATAAGACGCACCGGATTATAAGGCGCTACAATGGGAACGTGGACAAAACAGTCAGATGGTTCAGTCCAACTGATTACCCCCTTAACATTCCGAAAGCTTGCAAAGACGCAAATACGTGTCGAGAACACGTGCCGATGCGGTGTCCGTACGATGTCACTCAAATGCATCCTTCCATCATTCGGAAGGTTAAAGTCTTGGGATTCAAGAAATGCCAACCATTCCTTACTTTCTATTTTCGCTCGCAACTTTACTGTGCATATGACAATAAACACTTGGAATTGAGTTGAATTTAAAAATAGACACTCCATTCCATCCATTATCTGCACCGCTTATCACAGAAACATCGAGTTCAGTCTGAAACAAGATACAGGGATAATATATATAGCCAGAGTAGCTCACCAACGTCGTTGTGTTCATAATAATGTGCAGCCGTGGTCCTCTTATATCCGTGAGTTTAGTAAATCCAGGAGAATGAAATATTTACAAATACAAAATAGTAAAAAAAATGCTTTCTGTATGCCGTCAGCCACGTGCTACACGCATTCATCTTTTTCGGCCAATTGCAGGCTTTGTTTTGCCGTTCAAGCCAATGCCAGCCTGGAAATGATAAAAAGCATCCTCCCCTTGACCTCCGAATAACTTTAGCCAATAGCGATCGATTCAAATGATGATTGACACTGGTTGGCCAATGAAACGCCGGTAAATAAATCCCAGCATACACCGCGGACGACTTGGCCTTCGGGGGAAAATCGAGTCGGCGGCTGCAAGTTAGTTGCAAGACTTTGCGACTTAATATTGATCCATATATAAGGCGCACTGTATTATAAGCCGCATGGTCAGTTTTTCCCCGTATTTCCATCTGATGTGTTACTCGTGTTTCAAGCCCACCAGTACAAGTTGGCCGTGGAGCGTTACGAGTGGAACAAACTCCAAAGCGTGAAATCCATGGTTCCCATGGTGCACCTCTCTTGGAACATGGCGCGCAACATCAAGGTGTCTGACCACAAGTTGTTTGAGATGATCAAGTAAGTCGCTCTGTCACCCGTTAGCATTAGCATTAGCATTGGATTTCAGTTTTTATGTCCGACGCCTTCTTCGCAGGTACTGTTTGCTACGGACGCTGAAACAGTGCCAGTGGGTGAAGGAAGCTTTAGCCGCAGCCGGCAAAGAAACCGTGCAGCGGAACCGAACCAGAGACGAACCGGCTCACTACTGTACCATCTGCGAGGTTGGTACAAAGAGACTATCGTGCTTTTACCAGACTTCTAGGGTCACAAGCAATGTTCCCTGGAGTTTTCCTTACGGGTCTGAGCGTTCACACAAAGTCGGTGAGCAACGCTTGAAACGACAGTGGGCGACGGCAATCCCAAGTGGGGCAACTAAGTCGTGATCAAACATGGCCAAAATTTGACATCAAGTTACATTTTGCTGAGTTTCCGGCAATGCAAAATGATTTTTCTCTTTTGAATGAATTGACTCATGTACGATTGCAAAGGTTGCAGGCTCACAAACGTCATTTGTTTTTACAATTCCTTCACAAGATATCCATTTCTTTTTATTTCCCGATATATTTTGTCGCATAATATTAACCTTTTTGGGGTCTTATTTTGTCGGTTGTAAGATACAGAACGGTACTTAATCACATTTTTGAGTGGAAGTACAATGTTGGCAACACGATTCACTTGGTATAAATGGAAATTATTTGAATGCAACACAAACTTTTTCTTCTTTTTTCCGTGTTTTTTTCTACTTTTTAAAAATTCCTTTAAAAAAAATCTGTGTTTATTTTTTCCGAGCTGTTACTTTTTTCTTTTTGTTCACTATTTACTTTTTTCCTACATTTCTTTCTTTTCTTTTTTTCTGGCTTTTTTCAAAAAATTTTCCTTCTTTTTTTTCTCTTCCTTTTGTTTATTTTTTTCTCAGCTTTTCACTACTTTTTCGATTTGGTATTTTTTTCTTTTTTGTTCTATTCCTCCTTCCTTTAAGTCATTTTGTGCATAATTGTACATACTATTTGGTCATGTTGGGATTAAAGAAGCAAAAATAACCCGAAGAGCCGTTTAGGACCCGAAAGAGCCGGTTCCTTTTAGTGAGCCGAGCTGAAGAAGCCGGTTCTCGACCAACTCTACTAACTTTTTTCAACTTCATTCTCCTTTGACTCGACTTCAAAATACCTCATTTGGAACACAGCGTCAGGGGAACCTTTGTATTTTGACCTTCATGCACTGTAACTTTGACTTGATTCGCTTCTTAATTATCAATTTTGAGCCCTGATTTTTGTGAGCTGGCTAGATTTTCTTGTGCGAGCAGTGCGCAATTGCGCACTGCTCGCAGCTTAGCGGAAACACTGGTCGCAACTTACTATTAATTATTATGTTCTGGGAGGAGCTTCGTAACCTGAAAACTTTGTAAGTAGAGACTCATTTTAAATCCAGTCCAAGCCCCAAAAAAGTACAGAAATATATTTTTTGAATCATCAAAGTATCCGACGATGAAAAAAATACGTGGTAACATGAGCCCACCTGACAGTCAACATAAAACAAGAGGCACATAATGTTACAAAACAAAGAATGTCAAGTCATGTTTATTTGTATAGCCCTTAATCACAAAGAGTCTCAAAGGGCTGCACAGACCACAGATGATTGCAAACCACAGACTATTATGACACCCTCCCCTGATTTAAAACCTACATGAGGGCAAGGAAAAACACAAAAATCTCAAGTCAAGTCCTGTTTATTTGTATAGCCCTTAATCACAAAGAGTCTCAAAGGGCTGCACAGATGAAAGACTATTGCAAACCACGGACTATTATGACACCATCCCCTGATCTAAAACCTACATGAGGGCAAGGAAAAACACAAAAATCTCAGGATGAGTCAAGTCATGTTTATTTGTATAGCCCTTAATCACAAAGAGTCTCAAAGGGCTGCACAGACCACAGTTGATTGCAAACCACAGACTATTATGACACCATCCCCTGATCTAAAACCTCCAAGAGGGCAAGGAAAAACTCCAAAACCTCAAGTCAAGTCCTGTTTACATGTGACGCCCTTAATCGCAAAGAGTCTTAAAGGGCTGCAAGACCACAGATAATTGCAAACCACAGACTATTATGACACCCTCCCCTGATCTAAAACCTACATGAGGGCAAGGGAAAACTCAACAACTTCAAGTCATGTTTATTTGTGACGCCCTTAATCACAAAGAGTCTCAAAGGGCATCACAGACCACGGACTATTGCAGACTATTATGACAGCATCCCCTGATCTAAAAGCATGCAACACTCAGCAATGACATCGATAAGGCAGACAGTTGATTTTTTAAAACACGGAACTCTTTAAACGATTTGTATCGCCTACTCCTCGTTCAAGTGAAGCTCTTGGCTCATGTACTGTGCGTCCTGCATTCTCTCCAGGTGGAGGTGTTCAATCTATTATTCGTGCGACGTGAGCTCCTGTCCAAGAAGCCCTACGTGGTCCATTGCCAGGACTGCGCCCGCAAAGGCAGCGCTACTCTGGACGACTTTGTGGTCTTGGAGCAACACAGGATGGAGGACCTCATGCAGGTCTACGACCAGTTTGCATTAGTAAGTCCACAGACATCCATGAATATTTCTTTGTGATGCTCACATAGCGTATTTTCCGGACCAGCAGGAAAAATACAGCAGGAGTCAAGTCACATACCTGCCAAGGATTGCGGTTTTGCCGTAATGAGCAGTGTTCTGGTTTTCCTGCGTCCTAGACGCATCATTTTTGCCGGGGACGCATAGTCTCAAATCAACGTGCGTCCCCGGGACGCAACTTTTTTGACACCAAATTGTCATTATTACCTTTTTTTTTTAACAAAGATTTACCGCACCCCAAACTTTTCCTCGGGCAAATCCGCCATTGTTGTTTTGGTCTTTCGGTTCGGGTTTTCGTCCGCACGCCTATCTCGGCAAACGAGATTTCGTTGCTTCGAGATGACGTCATTGTTGTGGTGCTTGTCGTCGAGGGAAGGTGAAAATCAACACAAAATTGGTCATTTATTCAGTGTCAGTAATAAGTTGGAACATAATGCAGAAAGTGATAACAACGGCAATCATTCCGGCTTGAAAAAACGGCGGAGAAATTCTTCGGAAGATCGCAGAGGCAAGGAAAACACGCGAAGCGAACGATTCGACGAAAGAAAATAAACTAGAATACTCTGAGTAAGAAAAGGACTTTTCTGCCAAAATGGACTCAATTCTATTCCTGGTGACGCTATGAGGAGGATGATAATGGATTGGACTTTGAGAAGGCATTACAACTGTGGCGGGACAGCAAACCACGAAGAATATATGAACTGAAAAATTTGAAGCGACTGCTTTGTATTACCAATTAACTATGATGATTAAAACTGCATGAATATATATAGATTAATATTTCAGCGATATTATTTTGTATAGTGTACAATATTGTGAACTGAAAAATCTGAAGTGATAACTGCTTTGTATTACCAATTAACTGTGATGATTAAAACTGAATGAATATATAGATTTATATATTTATATGATATATTTGTCGCCGATTTACAATTTCAACCTGGATAAGACTCAATTTTGGGGAGCCATAGATCTTTGTTGGGACCCATAGATTTTTGAGCATGCCAGTCCATAAGACTCATCACTTTTCACAGCTCAAATGAACACCGAATGAGTACGGTTTTCTTGAACCCACTATGGCAGGGGTCGGGAACCTTTTTGACTCAAAGAGCCATAAAAGCAAAAAATATTAATTTTATTTTGGGAAAGAGCCACACCATATATTATGAGACAAATTGACTAAATTGCTAACCCTGCGCCCCAGACAAAAGCTTAGTCTTTAGCACATTTACTTTTGATGATTTGATCAAAATTATGAAAAGAGAATAATGCCAGAGCCCCTGTCCCAAAAATTAAAAAACATACCACTTTAAACTTACTCAAAATCTGTTAAACTCATTTTGACCCTTTTTTTCATACATATTGGTTTCAAAACCAGATGCAAGCAGTTATTTTGTAAAAACGTCACAACATTCTGCAAACAAGGAGCCTGATGTGCTTACCTTCGGCGCAGACGGCGTAGGGCGAGAGATGGGAGGGAGTGCTTGCACTTTTTGCATAGCTCCACCCATCCCTCCCACTCACCCAATCAAATGACTAAGTTCTCTTCCGGTGTTTTGACGTATTTACAGTTCTGTGGATTCATCATAAGGTATCTGAACACTGAACACAGATTATATAGTGAACTTTTATATAAAGGATTCTTTAGCGTTGTACAGCCAAAACGAGTTTTTTTTGCGTGACACCTTGACTGTAAATTGTAGTGAAAAACGTGCCCTATATATACTGCAAAGTAATATCATGTTATTTAGCTTTGGTTTGGCTTTGCGTGTATCTGAATAGGATAGACAACTCAAGTTTTAAACAAGATGGAGAAATTTTGCATGCAATCAAATTTGTCTCTGAGCCACAGATACTCGTAGAAAGAGCCATATATGGCTCGCGAGCCATAGGTTCCCGACCCCTGCACTATGGTATTAGGGTTGGATCACAAAAACGACGGTATTCCCCCTTAAAAAAAAACAAATCAATAAAATCGTAAAAACATTCCACCGCAAGATGGAGACGAAGTAGCATTTCAAACAAAAGGCTATTCGCTGCCAGTCGTCCGCGCATGCGTGAGGTTCATTTTTAGCAGCTAGCGGCGTTATAAGTCTTCGGTACCGTCCGTAATCATGGTAAATGTGGACTCTCTACCAAATAAGACCGACGAACTGGCTGGGATGGTGAAAAACAAAGAGCACAGGAAGTGCAGACGCTGTGTTTTACGGAAACGAGGCTCGCGACAAACATATAAATAAATATGTAAATTTATATATTCATTCAGTTTTAATCATCACACTTAATTGGTTATACAAAGCCGTCGTCACTTCAGATTTTTCAGTTCACAAAAATATTGTACATTATACAAAATAACATTGCTGAAATATGAGTTTATATATTGATGCAGTTTTAATCACTTCAGATTTTTCAGTTCATATATTCTTGGTGATTTGCCGTCCCGCCACAGTTGTAATGCCTTCTCAAGGTTCAATTGCAGCAACGGAATTTCCATAGCTAATTTGTGGTTTTCATTGTCGTTGTGCCGATCCAAAGTGCTTTTCTGAAAGTTCGTATTGCGAAATGATTTATGCGATCCAGTTTTTTTGTCACGCTGGGTGCACGCATCACAGAACATGTAGCCTCCATGATCATCCTCCTCATAGCGTCACCAGGAATAGAATTGAGTCCATTTAGGCAGAAAAGTCCTTTTCTTGCTAGGAGTATTCTTTTCTTTATTTTCTTTCGTTGAATCGTTCGCTTCAACACACGTGCTTTCCTTGCCGGAATTATTGCCGTTGTTATCACTTTCTGCATTATGTTTCGACTTGTTACCGACGCTGAAGAAATGACCAATTTTGTGTTGATCTTTACCTAATACTGTTTTTTCGGAGGCATACTTCTCTTTCACTCGACGACAAGCACCACAACAATAACGTCATCTCGAAGCAACGAAATCTCGTTTGCCGAGATCGGCGTGCGGACGAAATCTCGAACCGCGAGACCAAAACTACAATGGTGGATCTGCCTGACGAAAAGTTTGCAGAGCAATAAATCTTTGTTTAAAAAAAAAACTGTAATTTGGTAATAAAGACAATTTGGTGTCAAAAAAGTTGCGTCCCGGGGACGCACGTTGATTCGACACTATCCGTCCCCAGCAAAAATGATGCGTCTAGGACGCAGGGACGCGGGCAAACCGGAACACTGTAGCAGGGGAGCATTTTTCGAGCGAAGGTTCTAAGCAGGAACATAGCAGGAAGTTAAATCTGAAAGATATGAGGCAGCAAGTCCATGCATGATTTTGTATACTACCAACAGAACCTTAAAATCTCATCTTAAGCTAACAGGGAGCTAAAGCGGGTTAGCTAAAATCAGGGTCATGTGATCAAACTTTCTTTATCTTAGTTAAAAGCCTCGCTGCAGCGTTTTGCACCAGCTGTAGGCTCTTGATTTTGGACTTTGGGAGACCAGAGAGTAGGGCATTACAGTCATCGAGACGGGAGGTAACACATGGGGCAGCATGGGGCGTAATTTAGCAATGTTGCGAAGATGGAATAAAGCTGTTCTAGTAATATTCTTAACATGTGTTTGAAGGGACAAATCGGGGTCAAATAGGACACCTCAATTTTTAACTGAGTCACTCTGTGTGATATTACATTTCTCGATGATCAGAGCCGTTTTTGAGAACACGTCACGGCATTTAGCCGCTGCGTCCGTGCGCGCCGCCATCATCATCAATTTTCCAGGATTTCAAGTACCCACGCCAAGCAATGGATGAACTCAAGCTCCTCTATTCTTTTGGTTTTGTCTTCTCCCTAGGCCCCTCCTCTTCACTCATCTTCATCTTGACATTAGGGGACCCACATTTTCTACAGTGGAACCGACGCGTCCACGGACAACTTTCTGATATTCAGGAAACCCCCCCCAGGCCGTCCGACCGCCCCCTCCCCGGGTGGCAGGTCTCCATGGCGATGGCCGAGGACGCTGCGTGTGTCCGTCTATGCAACCTATTTGGCACGCAGGCTCCCCGCCAGATGGGGGCAGCACCGAGATCTCTCACAGGACTGTTTCGCCCTCCCCGACAATAAAGGTTCATACGGCTTCGGCTGAGGACTGGATCAGAAAATGGAAGAAAGGATACAGGAGGGTTTCTTTTAATATGTGACAAAAAATTTTGTAGATAAATGTCGAGAACTGTCTCTAGCACCCTTAAGACTACTGAAGTGACCTCCTCCTGGACCGCTTTTCTCACTCTTCTTCTTCATAGCGTCTTCAGTTTGTTCTCCCTAAGGAGCTGCTCTTTGTCTAAACTTTTGTTTGTAGAGCGATTTTTGCTTTTCCTTCGTCTCGTTTTTTTCTAAACTGTTTTTCCTTCGGTAAAAAAAAAAAACACAAAAAAAATGGGAGTCAAAATGCTAGCCAAGTCACAAAGAAAATGGGTTGCACATAGACTTATGAAATAAACTTTGATTCGCGATGGGTTGTTTCTAATCTCCGTGTAAATTGACACTATTTATAAATCCGTATTTATTGCTTGGAAATATTTGTCGATGGAATGCGATTATTTTTTTTCCCAGAGTACCTGCCGTTCAATTTCAAGAGGTTTTGTCATTTTAACACAAGTCCTCTTACATTTTATATATATATATATATATGAATATAAATAAATTTGCTTAACAAGCAGTGTACAGAAACATTTAAAATGGTTTTATTGTTTGAAGAATGTTTTATGAGTCAATAAATACAAAGTTGTCAAATCATCTGCCTCGACTTCCTGCAGCGTCCTACCAAAGAAAGGGGACGTTCTTCTCTGGATGGTGAAAATTGCAACAGTACGATACGATGCATTCGGATCATGTCCTAACAGGTTAACTTTACATCTTTCGAGTTACAGTGGAACCTGGGTTTTCGAACGCCTCTCGGAACAAATCGGAGTCTGACCGAAAATTGAGAAATTCTTGCTTCGCTGTTCGGTCAAAAAAATCGGAGTTCGAACGCTAGGGTGCGATGCTGAGCGACGTACGGGTGTTTTAGCCCCTTATTATGCCTCCGAAGAAAGTCAGTGCAAGCAGCAAAGTTGCTACAGGTGAAAAAAGAAAAGTAGTGCGTACAACTATTGCATTTAAGAAAGAAATAATAGCTCCACTGTCGGCCTGCGCCTTCTGCTGACCACCACAAAGGTAAGAAATCCTATTCTTTATCCTTTTTTTTTATTCTTACAGGTTCATGTTAGCGTAATCTTTCGTACGGAAGATTACAAAAAGCTAACCCAGGCTATTCGTACATTCGCGTTATGTTTGCGTTAAACATTCAAGGTAAACATTGAGGTTGTTGGAACGGAGCCCCGTTTCCAATGGACCGCTCACCACTTGTTGTGGAGACCCGGGTGCTAAATGACTTGTAAATGACCTGATTTTTTTTATTTTTTCACATTCGTATTAGCGTAATCTTTCGTACGAAAGATTACGATAACGCGAATGTACGATTAGCCTGGGTTAGCTTTGTTTACGTAAAACATTGAGGGTGTTGGAACGGATTAAAACGATTTCCATTATTTTCAATGGGAAAAACGATTTCGGTGATCGAACATACCGGTTTTCGAACGGGGTTCTGGAACGGATTATGGTCGAGAACCGAGGTTCCACTGTACCTTTGAAAATAAATAAATCGCTTAAGAAGCAAAGTACTGAAACAGACATTTTATGAGTCAATAAATACATGTCAAAATATGTGTCTTAATTTCCTAATACAGTACTGTAGTGTCATCGATACCACAAAAGCTTAGCTAGCGTCAGGTCGATAGCTTCGCGTGACAAATGATTTCCGGTAGATATCATGTTGATGGTTGATATTGGCTGAATAATAAAAAAAGGAGCGTGACCACAGAAGATGTTTAATTGAAGCTTTAATTTCCTTCTCTGGATGGTGAAAACTGCAACAATACGATACAATGCATTCAGATCACGTGCCAACAGGTTGGCGAGTAAATCTATTAACCTTACATCCGTCGAATGATTATAATAATGCTTCGAATATCAAAGAAACACTTCGAAATAGATGGCATTTCCTTATTTATTTTTCGACATGGATGGAGATAGATTGGACATGAAACAGTTCGTGAAACCAGAAGTGAAGAGAAATTATTTTTCCCAGAGTACCTTTGAATAGGTCTTGTCATTTAAACACAGCCACTCATATATAAATCAAATTGCTTTAGAGGTACTGATTATTGAACTGGATGGTGAAAACTGCAACAATACAATGCATTGAGATCATATGGTAAATGGTCTGCATTTCTATTGCGCTTTTCAAGTCAATGAAGACCTCCCAAAGCGCTTTACAATGTCTTTCACATTTACCCATTCACACACACACTCACATACCGATAGGTAATCAGCCTCCAAACGTTTTGAGGATAATCAAGATGCTAAACGGTAAATAGTTTGCATTTCTATAGCGCTTTTCAAGTCACTGAAGAGCTCCCAAAGCGCTTTACAATGTCTTTCACACTTACCCGTTCACACACACACTCACATACCGATAGGTAGTCAGCCTCCAAACGTTTTGAGGATAATCAAGATGCTAAACGGTAAATAGTTTGCATTTCTATAGCGCTTTTCAAGTCAATGAAGACCTCCCCAGAGCGCTTTACAATATGCTTCACACTTACCCATTCACACACACACTCACACATCAATAGAGAGTCATCCATGCAAGGCGCCTACCTGCTCATTGGGGGCATTAGGATTCAGTGTCTTGCCCAAGGACATTTCGACATATAACACGGAGGAGTCGGGAATCGTACCTGCGATCTCTTGATCCCAAAGTCGAGCGCTCTACTTCCTGAGCTAAGTGGATAAACTTTACATTTATCCAAACTATAACAACTTATTATTGCTTGTACATCAAAGACACACTTTTAGAAACGCCTTGTTAATCCCAGGGATCTCAAAATTCTGGACTCATCATTGGAAAAACCCAGGGATCTCCGGATCTCAAAATTCTGGACTAAGGGCTCTCCAGATCTCAAAATTCTGGACTAAGGGCTCTCCGGATCTCAAAATTCTGGACTAAGGGCTTTCCGGATCTCAAAATTCTGGACTCTTAAATGGAAAAACCCAGGGATCTCCGGATCTCAAAATTCTGGACTCGTCAATGAAAAAACCCAGGGATCTCCTGATCTCAAAATTCTGGACTAAGGGCTCTCCAGATCTAAAAATTCTGGATTCGTCAATGGAAAAACCTAGGGATCTCTGGATCTCAAAATTCTGGACTAAGGGCTCTCCGGATCTCAAAATTCTGGACTAAGGGCTTTCCGGATCTCAAAATTCTGGACTCTTAAATGGAAAAACCCAGGGATCTCCGGATCTCAAAATTCTGGACTCGTCAATGAAAAAACCCAGGGATCTCCTGATCTCAAAATTCTGGACTAAGGGCTCTCCAGATCTAAAAATTCTGGATTCGTCAATGGAAAAACCTAGGGATCTCTGGATCTCAAAATTCTGGACTAAGGGCTCTCCGGATCTCAAAATTCTGGACTAAGGAATCTCCGGATCTCAAAATTCTGGACTCGCCAATGGAAAAACCCAGGAATCTCAAAATTCTGGACTCGTTAATGGAAAAACCCAGGGAACTCCGGATCTCAAAATTCTGGACTAAGGGCTCTCCGGATCTCAAAATTCTGGACTCGTCAATGGAAAAACCAAGGGATCTCAAAATTCTGGACTCGTCAACGGAAAAAACCCAATCCGGCCGTGTTTTCATGAAGTAACGTCTGAAACCCAGCAGACAATGTAGCTGTAGACTGACACACAGAGTCCTACACTGTATGCCAGGTCAAGAAAGTACCCGAAACACCATTCCGAATGGGAACTCCAACGACCCTCCACTTGCACATCTGGTTAGCTGCTCCTCTCGCACTCTTTGCACTACTGTATAATACTATACATAGCTCTCATTATTTAGTATATTATTAGTACTTCGATACTCCAACTCAATACAACATTTGATTTATAGCCGTACATTCAAAAGGATCCGGAGGAAAAATGGCGACCAACGGAGACCCAGTAGCCAGATGTAGCTGCTGCCAGCCCAACAGGATCTACACTGACTACTGAGCAAACGTTAAAGCCCCTTTCATTTGTTTAGAAAACCATGTGACCCGGTCCAGTAGGCGGGGCTTAGCCTGGAAGCAAAAGAATACTTGCGCTGGTCAGAAGACAGAGGAAAAGAAAACTGTCATAGCTGCTAGTGAGCCAGAATTGAAGAAAAAAACATGAGAGATTGTAAATGGAAGGTTTACAGCAAGGGGTGTCAAACTCATTGGAACTCGGGGGCCGCACCATAGAACAAACATTCTGTCGGGGGCCGGACGAGCAGATTCGAGAGAAAGAAAAAGAGAGATAAAGGAATAAGAGAAAGAGGGAGGGACAAAGAAAGAAAAAGAGAGAGAGGGAGAAACAAAAGATAAAAAGTCATGAGAAAGGGGGAAAAGAGAGGGAGAGGAAGAAAGAAATCCAAAGAGAAATAGAAAGAGAGAAGAGAAAAGAGAAAAGAAAGCGCAAAGGGTAAGAAGAGAGAAAGAGACAAAGAGCAACAAAGGAAAAGGAAAAGAGAGAGAGAGTGAAAGAGACAGAGAGGGAGAAAAGGGGTGGAAAAGAGAGAGAAAGAAAGAAAGAAAGAAAAAGAAAGAAAGAAAGAGAGACAGACAGACAGAAAGAAAAAAAAAGAGACAGAAAGAAATAAAATTAGAGACAGTAAGAAAGAGAGACAAAGAAAGGGAGAGAAAGAAAAAGAGAGAAAGAAAAAAAAGAGAAAGAAAGAGACAGAAAGAAAGAAAGAGGGAAAGAGAGGGGAAGAGAGACAGAAAGAAAGAAAGAGGGAAAGAGAGACAGAAAGAAAGAAAGACAGAAAGTAAGAGAGAAAGAAAGAAATAAAGAAAAAGAAAGAAAAAGAAAGAAAGAGAGAGACAGACAGACAGACAGACAGAAAGAAAGAAAAAGAGACAGAAAGAAATAAAATTAGAGACAGTAAGAAAGAGAGACAAAGAAAGGGAGACAAAGAAAAAGAGAGAAAGAAAAAGAGACAAAGAAAAAGAGAGAAAGAAAAAGAGGGAAAGAAAAAAGAGAGAAAGAAAAAAGAAAGAAAGAGACAGAAAGAAAGAAAGAGGGAAAGAGAGGGGAAGAGAGACAGAAAAAAAGAAAGAAAAAGAAAGAAAGAAAGAAAAAGAAAGACAGAAAGAAAGAAAGAGAAAGAAAGAGAAAGAAAAATAAATAAATACAAGTATAGTGATTTTGTTCGAGGCACCTGGCTTTGGCAAAATGAAGTTGACATATTTCAACCTGCAGCTTGTTTTTCTCTTGCGCTTCTCTGAGTGTTGTCTCGCGGGCCGGATTCAATCCCTTAGCAGGCCTGATCTGGCCCGCGAGCCGCCTCTTTGACACCTATGGTTTACAGGATACGAGCGAACACTCCCGATCGAAGAAAGGAAAGAGTCGTGGTAAAAAGATTGGACCGAGGCACTCAGGTATCAGGTAAAAGAAACTAAACGTTTCTGATTGTTGCTATCGGGTCCGTATTACTTATGAAATTGGCGAATAGTCGTTATTTTATTAGCTTCAGCTAACTCTTAGCATGTAGCCTAATCAAGAGATGCTTTTTCTAAATATAAAAAAATAGAAATACATGAATAATTAAATGCATCAAATAAACAACTGGGATTGTGTCACCAATGATTACTAGCAATGCATACAAGCCTCTATCTCGGTATGGTTTTTTTCGTTGCAAACGAAGCGAGCGGTTCGATGCTACTGTGCGCATGCGTCTGCCGCCTGGGGATTTCCCATCATGCATCATTCCGTGATAGTCGTGTAGTGAAAGGAAGTCCGTCTCTTTTTAGAGAACCGGCTTTTTCGGCTCTACTCGTTCGAGAGAGCCGGCTCTCAACCAACGCCGTGTTTAGAAGGCTAGCGTTGGCATTTGGGCTACACGCTAACAGTTAGCTCAAGCTAAGAAAATAACAAAGTACTTATACGATATATGATAAGTAAAACTTCAAATTACAATCACTTACGTTTTCTTTTTCTCTGTCTTCTAACCGGCGCAAGTATTCTTTTGCCTCCAGTTTCGATAGTGACGCAGAGAGTCTATAAAGGATACTGTAAGGTTAACTAGCTAGCCAAGTTTGCAATGTTGATTCCTCCGAATCTTTCTCGAGATCCCTTCCTGGAACCCTAGGAGAGAAGGCAAAAAGGAGACGTTAGAAAAAACAAACTACCACATTAAATGGTGGGATCGTGGGTATCGTGAAAATGGATCCATAACAATTATACATTTTACTATAAAGGATTTTATACAAGTAACATTTATTGAATGCAATGAAGATTTATCACAGAGAAGGCTTAAGTTCAATGACAGGGCACGCCGTTCCGAATGCGAGTGTTTTGTTTAGTTCTGTTGATAACAGGACTCTGACCGAGAAGGCCAGACGCAGGAGGCCAGGTACTGATTTGATAATCGCTCGGGGTCCAAACATCGAAGAGACGAGGGGGAGTCCGCGTGGGGAGTCTCTGGCCCGCCCATGGGAGGAGCCGACACACCAGCTTGGGAGAAAGACGTGGTTCGAGAGAAGAACGAGAGGAAAAATCAGACAGAGAGAAAAGGCTCGACGAAGACTAATTCGATGGAATTCACTTAGTTTATGATTTAAGAAATTAAATCTGCCCCCCCGTGTGGAAATTTTATATAGCGCTTTTCAAGTCAATGACTTCCCAAAGCACTTTACAATGTGCTTCACATTTCCCAATAACGGCCGTGCAGCCATCTAAGGCGCTAACCTGCGTATTAGGGGTTCAGTGTCTTACCCACGGACACTTCCACATGTAACATGGAGGAGGCGGGATTTGAACTGCGATCTCTTGATCCCAAGACGAGCGCTCTACCTCCTGAGCCACTGCCGCCCTCTTGTCGGTCTTTTCACAAAAAGAAACGAGCATGCATTGTTAGGTGGCTAGTCGGATAACTAATGCGAACAATTTGGCAAACGGGACATTTTTAATATTTTTTTCCTAACACAATCAACAACAAACAGACCAAATATGAACCATCTTGACATAAATATACCAAAATTGGGAATAAAGGCCTTTTTTCAGTAACAGGGGCCAACTAACTCATGCCTTTTATCGCCGTTAAAACACCGTCACCGTTACTGGTGGTCAAAAGCCGTGCGTTACTTTGGCGGGAAAAGGAGACAAGGTTTCTGATAAGCTTTCTTGTTGTGAGTGCTTTAGACATGGCGGCGTCTTTTGGTGAGGAGGCGGCAGCGCGCCCCATGGGGGGGAGGAGTTCCTGGCATGCCCAGGGGAGGAGTGAGTCCCGCTACGACCCATTTTTTGACCCTGACCACGTTTTGATCTCCCGTCCCGGCTAACGACTTTTTTGCCCTGACTCCCGTTGGTCCCGTTTTTCACCTCTTTCCCTCCCGTCGTTCCTGATTTAACCATTCGTCTCTGGCTACGACCTGTTTGTTGACCCCGACCATGTTTTGATCTCCCGTCCCGGCTAACGACTCGTTTTTTGGACCCTGACTGCCATCGGTCCCGGGAAAAGAAGAAAAAGTTGTGTAGCATTCAAATAATTTATAGAATATATATATAATTATATCAAGTCAATCTTGTTGCCAACATTGTCCTTCCACTAAAAAATTGAGATTAAATACTGATGTGTATCGTGCAACCGACTATTAAGCCCCCAAAATGTTAGTATTATGCAACAAAAGATACCAGGAAAAAAAATGGAAATCTTGTGAAAGAATTGTAAAAAAAAACAAATGAGGTTTGTGAGCCTGCAACCTTTGCAACCGTACATGAGTCAATTCATTCAAAAGAGAAAAATCATTTTGCATTGCCGGAAACTCAGCACAATGTAACCTGATGTCAAGTTTTGGACATGTTTGATAATGAATGATCTTGCCACACTTGGGATTGCTGTCGCTCACTGCTGTTTCAAGCGTCGCTCACCGACTTTGTGTGAACGCTCAGACCCCTAAGGAAAATTACAAGGAATATGGTCGGTGGTCCGCCCACACCATTGGGAGGAGTCAGCACGCCCATGGGGGGTGGCCGACGCCCCGATGTGTCAAAAAGACGGAAGGAGAGACAGACGGGGGATCAGATCGGAGAACGGGAGATGGGAGGCCCGACAAGACTAATTCGACAATAATTCGGCAAAATTCGATGGAATTCACTTAAACAATTTAAGAAAATAAATCAGCCCCCGTGTGAAAATGCCTGTCTCTTGTCCATATTTTCCCCTGAAATTACGAAAAGAGCATGCATTGTTAGGAGAATAAAGTTTGTGTTTGGTGAATGGAGTCAGATCACTCATTCGAACAATTTGGTAAACGATAGATTTTTAATATAGTTTTTTTTAATAACACCATTCAAAAAAAGCCACTAGAATATATTTAGAAAGCGATGACGAGTACGGTATTTACAATCGGTGAATGCTGCAACGGACTCGTGTCGTTTGCGAACGAAACGGCTCAATGAGCTTTCTCTTGGAAGCGGGAGCCGGCTACCAGGCGACCGAGAGCCGGTTCCTTTCCAGACGCCATTTTTTTCTCCTGTGATTGGTCAAAATGCTTTTTTTTTCTAGGTATTCTGTGCTGTTGACTTTCAAGTTGTTGATTACAAAAAAAAATATTTTGTATTTTATTTTTTTCTTTGTAAATGTAAAAACATTTTAATTTATGTTTCCTAAAGTTTTCAATTGTAAACATTTAAGTGTTCATTTCTTTATTATTTCCACTTTTTAAGTGATTCATAATAATAAATAAAAAAGGTAACATACGGATTCAACAACAAAAACAACCTAAAGAGCCATTTGGGAGTCAAAAGGGCGAGGCAAGCCAAAAATGCCGGTTCTCAAAAAAAAAAAAAAAAGAGTCTGTCTCTTTCTCTCTTACTTTCTGTCTCTTTCATTCTGTCTCTCTTCCCCTCTCTCTTTCCCTCTTTCTGTCTCTCTTTCCCTCTTTCTTTCTGTCTCTCTTCCCCTCTCTCTTCCCTCTTTCTTTTCTCTTTTTCTTTCTCTTTTTCTTTCTCTTTTTCTTTGTCTCTCTTACTGTCTCTAATTTTATTTATTTCTGTCTCTTTCTTTCTTTTTTTCTTTCTTTCTGTCTGTCTCTTTCTTTCTTTTTCTTTCTTTAACTCTTTCTTTCTTTCTCTCTCTTTTCCACCCCTTTTCTCCCTCTCTGTCTCTTTCTCTCTCTCTCTCTCTCTCTTTTCCTTTTCTGCTCTTTGTCTCTTTCTCTGACTCCCGTCGGTCCCGTTTTTCACCCCTTTCCCTCCCAGCTTAACAACGGACCATTTGAGTTCATTTCCCTTTTTGAACTCGCTTGATATTTTGTACTGCTGATTGTCATATTGATATTTCTTGCCGTTTATTCCTGTTGCACACAAAAATTGCTCAGAAAATGTCCAATTCTTTGACATACAACTTTTTGACATCAACCGGAACAGGATTAGAACCCAATTGCGTGACAGTATTATTGGCCAGAAAAGAAAAGCGAAAAAAGACAAGAGAACGGTAATAAATAGGAAATTAGCTGAAGAGCTATGAGCCGCTGCGTCCGTGCGCGCCGCCATAAGAGAATAGAATTGGATTCTATTCATTTATTAAACAAATATTTATAATGAGGAGAACCCAAATGCGCGACGTTTCTCACACAAGCCTTTTATTTTACGGGAAATGGGGAGGCAGTATGATGATATCCATGTTGGCGTGTCTCTGATGAATAAATATGTCCTGCCTGTCTCTGCCGATTCCTACTAGACCACGCGTGTCAAACAGGCGGCCCGCGGGCCAGACCAGGCCCGCTAAGGGATTGAATCCGGCCCGCGAGACAACACTCAGAGAAGCGCAAGAGAAAAACAAGCTGCGGGTTGAAATATGTCAACTTGATGTTGCCAAAGCCAGGTGCCTCGAACAAAGACACTGTACTTGTATTTATTTCTCTCTCTCTCTCTTTCTGTTCCACCCCTTTTCTCCCACTCTGTCTCTGTTTCTTTCACTCTGTCTCTCTTTTTCTATTCCTTTGTTGCTCTTTGTCTCTTTCTCTCTCTGTCTTTTAACCTCTTTTGCTCTAACCTCCTTTTTTCCTTTTCTCTCTTTTCTCTTTCTCCATACCCTTCGCAATTTCTTTTCTCTTTTCTCTCCTTCTGTCTTTCTATTTCTCTTTGGGTTTCTTTCTTCCTCTCTCTTTCTTTTTCCCCTCTCTCACGACTTTTCATCTTTTGTTTCTCACGCTCTCTCCCTCTCGCTTTCTTTTCCTTTGTTGCTCCTTGTCTCTTTCCCTGTGTCTTTTAACCTCTTCTGCTCTAACTTCCTTTTTTCCTTTTCTCTCTTTACCCTTCTGTCTTTACTCTTTTCTCTCCTTCTGTCTTTCTATTTCTCTTTGGATTTCTTTCTTCCTCTCCCTTTCTTTTCCCCCTCTCTCACGACTTTTTATCTTTTGTTTCTCACGCTCTCTCCCTCTCTCTCTTTCTTTGTCCCGCCCTCTCTCCTTTTCCCTCCCTCTTACTCTTATTTCTTTATCTCTCTTTCTCTTTAATCTACTCGTCCGGCCCCCGACAGAATGTTTGTTCTATCGTGTGGCCCCCGAGTTCAAATGAGTTTGACACCCCTGTACTAGACAAAGTAACGCAGCGCTTTTCAGTAACGGTGGAAAGAGTAACAAGCGAGACGACCCCGATACTGGAAAAAAAAAATGGCGTTTCTCCCGACCCTGATAATGACAATAAAGGATTCTATTCTATTGAAACGGGTCGGTCGGAGAAGGTAGGGAGAATGGAGCTAGCTGTTTCCATGGAAGCAGGGTAAAGGCTGTTCAGTGGGAGGAGGGGCTACAAAGTACAGCATGGGTGCACACATAGCCCACTTTCAAGGGGTGACCGCAAATGGAAGCAAATGGACGGCCAGGGAGAAGTTCAACTCGGGAGGAACGTCAAGAGTTAAGCCTCAAGTGGTGCAACTCCTGGCTTTTCGTCGAAGCGGAAAATGGCGCCTGATGCGCAAATTCCAAACCGATCGGTGGTCAATGTTCCCTCTAAACTGCGTGTGTGCGCGTTCGCACACTACCCAGAGCTCTTCCGCGCACAAGAAAATCTAGCCGAAAAATCAGGGCTCCAAATTGATAACTAAGAAGCGAATTAAGTCAAAGTTACAGTGCATGAAGATAAAATTACACGGGTTCCCCTGACGCTGTGTTCTAAATGCGGCATTTGGAAGTCAAATTCGAAGTAGAACGAAGTTGAGTCAAGTCAGTAGAGTTTTTCGAGAACCGGCTTCTTCGGCAAGGCTCACTAAAAGGCACCGGCTCTTTCAGGTCCCAAACGGCTCTTCGGGTTGTTTTTACTTCTTTAATCCCAACGTGACCAAATATTATGTAAAATTATGCACAAAATGACTTAAAAGAAGGGGGGAAAAATAGAGCAAAAAAGAAAAAAATACCAAAATGAAAAAGTAGTGAAAAGATGAGAAAAAAAGAAACAAAGAGGAAAAAGGAAAAATTCAGAAAAAAAGCCAGAAGAAAAGAAAAACAAAAGAAAAAAGGTCAATAGAGAACAAAAAGAAAAAAGTAACAGCTAGGAAAAAATACACGCAAATTTTTTTAAAGGAATTAAAAAAAAATAGAAAAACGTTCCTGATTTCCCTGTTTGTCTCCGGCTACGACCCGTTTTTTGACCCCGACCACATTTTGATCTCCTGTCCTGGCTAACAACTCGTTTTTTTAACCCTGACTCCCGTCGGTCCTGTTTTTCACCCCTTTCCCACCCGTCCGTTCCTGATTTCCCCGTTTGTCTCCGGCTACGACCCGTTTTTTGACCCCAACCATGTTTTGATCTCCCGTCCCTTCAACGACTCGTTTATTGACCCTGACTCCTGTTGGTCCTGTTTTTCCACTCGTTTCCAACCCGTTCGTTCCTGATTTCCCCGTTTGTCTCCCGCTACGATCCATTTTTTGACCACGACCACGTTTTGATCTCCCGTCCCGGCTAACAGCGCATTTTTCTACCCTGACTCCCGTCGGTCCCGTTTTTCACCCCTTTCCCTCCCGTCGTTCCTGATTTCCCCATTCGTCTCCGGCTACGACCCTTTTGTTGACCCCGACCACGTTTTGATCTCCCGTCCTGGGTAACGACGCCTTTTTTTACCCTGACTCCCGTCGGTCCCATTTTTCACCCCTTTCCCTCCCGTCGTTCCTGATTTCCCCATTCGTCTCCGGCTACGACCTGTTTGTTGACCCCGACCATGTTTTGATCTCCTATCCCAGCCAACGACTCGTTTATTGACCCTGACTCCCGTTGGTCCCGTTTTTCACTCGTTTCCAACCCGTCCGTTCCTGATTTCCCCGTTTGTCTCCGGCTACGACCCGTTTTTTGACCCCGACCACATTTTGATCTCCTGTCCTGGCTAACAACTCGTTTTTTTAACCCTGACTCCCGTCGGTCCTGTTTTTCACCCCTTTCCCACCCGTCCGTTCCTGATTTCCCCGTTTGTCTCCGGCTACGACCCGTTTTTTGACCCTGACCACGTTTTGATCTCCCGGCCCAGCTAACAACTCGTTTTTTGACCCTGACTCCCGTTGGTCCCATTTTTCCCCCCTGTCCACTCCTGATTTCCCTGTTTGTGTCTGGCTACGACCCGTTTGTTGACCCCGACCACGTTTTGATCTCCCGTCCCGGCTAACGACTTTTTTTGACCCTGACTCCCGTTGGTCCCGTTTTTCACCCCTTTCCCTCCCGTCGTTCCTGATTTCCCCATTCGTCTCCGGCTGCGACCCGTTTGTTGACCCCGACTACGTTTTGATCTCCTGTCCCGGCTAACGACTCGTTTTTTGGACCCTGACTGCCATCGGTCCCGGGAAAAGAAGAAAAAGTTGTGTAGCATTCAAATAATTTATAGAATATATATATAATTATATCAAATCAACCTTGTTGCCAACATTGTACTTCCACTAAAAAATTGTGATTAAATACAGTTGTGTATCGTGCAACCGACTAAATAATCCCCCAAAAATGTTAGTATTATGCGAGAAAAGATACCAGGAAAAAAAAAATGGAAATCTTGTGAAAGAATTGCATAAACAAATGACGTTTGTGAGCCTGCAACCTTTGCAATCGTACATGAGTCAATTCATTCAAAAGTGAAAAATCATTTTGCATTGCCGGAAACTCCGCAAAATGTAACCTGATGTCAAGTTTTGGACATGTTTGATAATGACTCAGTTGCCACACTTGGGATTGCCGTTGCTCGCTGTCGTTTCAAGCGTTGCTCACCGACTTTGTGTGAACGCTCAGACCCCTAAGGAAAATGACAGGGAACATTGTGGGTGGTCCGCCCACACCGTTGGCACAATTTCCTGCTCTTCACGCAAATGAGAGTGTGCAGGGGCACATTTGCGAGAAGATATGCGCAAAAAAACCTTTTAGTGCGACAATCTGACAGAGGGTTTCGTACGGTAATTGTGATTTAAGAGGGGGCGATGACGGCACCCGGGGGAAAACAGTTACGCGCAAGACCCCCGTGACATATTTCATGTCAGGGTTCGCCCAGGATGATTCCATTCGAATTGAAGACTTTCAAGACCACATACCAGGAATTCTAAAAACAATTGAGCATCTTTCCTGGCATACAGACGCGGAAGGCAGGCATTGAGTTGTGACGGACCACGACGCCCTGCGCAACCAGGACACTTTGAAGGCAGACCGCACTAGCACCGAAATGGGACTGGCCCCCAACCCGGCCCCGCCCAGGCTTATACTAAGGATGCTGGGCGACCCCATGTTGGAGTTACGTGCCGAACTGCCTCCGTTTCCTCGCCATCTGCAACAGTTCCGGAATTCAGCTGGGCGACCCCGCGTTGGAGTTTCGCACCCAACTGCCGCCGTTAGCTCACCCTTGCCGGACGCCCCCTCTGTGACAGATTCTGAATCTCAGCTGGACGACTCCATATTAGAGTTCCACGCCCAACTGCTGCCGTTACCGCACCAGACGCCCCCACTGCGACGGGTTCCGGACGTCAGCTGGGCGACCCTGTGTTGGAGTTCTGTGCCCAACTGTCGCTGGTACCCTGCCATCCCAGACGCCTTCTGCTACAGGTTCTGGACGTCAGCTGGGCGACTCCGCGTTGGAGTTCCGCGCCCAAATTCCGCTGTTACCTTGCCATCCCAGACGCCTTCTGCGATGGGTTCCGGACGTCAGCTGGGCAACCCAGTTTTGGAGGTCCTCGCCCAACTGCTGCCATTACCTCACCCCTGCTGGACGCCCCATCTGTGACAGATTCTGAATGTCAGCTGGGCGACTCCATGTTGGAGGTCCTCGCCCAATTGCCGTCGTTACCACACCAGACGCCCCCACTGCGACGGGTTCCGGACGTCAGCTGGGCGACCCAGTGTTGGAGTTTCGCGCCCAACGGCCGCCGTTAGCTCGCCATCCCAGACGCCTTCTGCTACGGGTTCTGGACGTCAGCTGGGCGACTCCGCGTTGGAGGTCCTCGCCCAACTGCTGCCGTTACCCTGCCATCCCAGAAGCCTTCTGCTACGGGTTGCGGACGTCAGCTGGGCGACCACTTGTTGGAGGTCCTTGCCCAACTGCTGCCATTACCTCACCCCTGCCTGCCGGACGCCCCCTCTGTGACAGGTTCTGGACGTCAGCTGAGCGACTCCATGTTGGAAGTCCTCGCCCGACTGCCGCCATTACTGCACCAGACGCCCCCACTCCAATGGGTTCCGGACGTCAAGTGGGCGACCCCATGTTGGAGTTCTGCGCCCAACTGCCGCAGTTACCTCCCGCGCCGGATGCCCCTGCTGCGACATGTTCCAGATGTCAGCTGGGCAACCCTACGTTGGGGGTCTGTACCAAACTGCCGCTGTTACCAAGCCGGACGCCCCTGACGCAAAGGGTTCAGCCATCAGCTGGGCAACTTCCTCCTACAGCTAGAACCCAGTTCTACTTCAAATTATTCAACCACAAGGGGTTAAAGCAACACTTTCCAACCCCACAATTTTCCGATGACAACAGAGAGAGAACCGGCTTCTTCGGCTTGGCTCACTAAAAAGAACCGGCTCATTCGGGTCCCCAACGGCTGTTCAGGTTGTTTTTACTTCTTTAATCCCTACATGACCAAATATTATGTAAAATTATGCAGAAAATGACTTAAAAGAGGGGAGGGGGTGAAATAGAGCAAAAAAATAAAAAAATACCAAAATGAAAAAGTAGTAAAAATATGAGAAAAAAGAAACAAAGGGAAGAGGAAAAAGAAGGAAAAATTCAGAAAAAAATCCAGAAGAAAAGAAAGATACAAAGGAAAAAAGGTAAATAGAGAACAAAAAGGGAAAAGTAACAGCTGAGAAAAAGTACACATGAGATTATTTAAAGGAATTAAAAAAAATAGAAAAACGTTCCCGATTTCCCCGTTTGTCTCCGACCCGTTTTTTGACCCCGACCACATTTTGATCTCCTGTCCCGGCTAACGACTCGTTTTTTTGACCCTGACTCCCGTTGGTTCTGTTTTTCACCCCTTTCCCACCCGTCCGTTCCTGATTTCCCCGTTTGTGTCTGGCTACGACCCGTTTGTTGACCCCGACCATGTTTTGATCTCCCGTCCCTTCAACGACTCGTTTATTGACCCTGACTCCCGTTGGTCCCATTTTTCACTCGTTTCCAACCCGTCCGTTCCCGATTTCCCCGTTTGTCTCCCGCTACGACCCATTTATTGACCGCGACCACGTTTTGATCTCCCGTCCCGGCTAACGACGCATTTTTTTACCCTGACTCCCGTTGGTCCCGTTTTTCACCCGTCCGTTCCTGATTTCGTCCATTTGACCAAATTTCCCAGTATTCCCAACCCTGGTCAGCGTGTGCATGGCTTCTAGTGATAGGAATTCCTGCTGGTTTAAATAACTGGCTCTTTTGGCTTCGCTCATCGAAAAGAGTCAGTTCTTTAGGTTTTGTTGATAATGGATATATAACCATTAATCATGTAACATTATGCACCAAATCAATAATTCATTGTATAAATATATTATGCTACGATATTATAATGGCCTTTATTGTCTAATTCTGCAGATAACCAACTTAATTTTAGGGTTCACAAATTGTAAACGGTAAATGTTCTGCATTTCTATAGCCAATGAAGACCTCCCAAAGCGCTTTACAATGTGCTTCACACTTTCCCTTTTTACACACTAACCGATAGCAGCGTCAGCCATACAAGGCGCCCCCCACCTAGCTGGATCTGACCATCTCTGTCTGTCCCTCACCCCCCTCCGGAGAAAATCAAAGCCTGCAACACGAACATCTTCTTTGTTCCTTTATCTTCGTTGTTTTATTTTTTTCATACTGTTAAATGTGAACCTGGAGTGCCACGTCCAATTTCGTTGTCACAATATGTTCAACCCATTTTGTAACAAAAACAATAAAAGGCATATTATTTTCTATTCTACTTACAAGCCTCCAACAAGGAAAATACAAACATCTTCTTTGTTACTTTATCTTTGTTTTATTTTATCCTCACTGTTAAATGTGAAACTGGAGTGCCACGTCCAATTTCGTTGTCACAATATGTTCAACCAACTTTTGTAACAAAAACAATAAAGGCATATTCTTTTCTATTGTACTTACAAGACTACAACAAGGACAATACAAACATCTTCTTTGTTCCTTTATCTTCTTTGATGTATTTTATCCTCACTGTTAAATGTGAAACTGGAGTGCCACGTCCAATTTTGTTGTCACAATATGTTCAACCCATTTTGTAACAGAAACAATAAAGGCATATTCTTTTCTATTCTACTTGCAAGCCTCCAACATGGACAATACAAACATCTTCTTTGTTCCTTTATCTTCTTTGTTTTATTTTATCCTCATTGTTAAATGTGAAACTGGAGTGCCATGTCCAATTTCGTTGTCACATTATGTTCAACCCATTTTGTAACAAAAACAAAGGTATATTCTTTTCTATTCTACTTGCAAGCCTCCAACAAGGACAATACAAACATCTTCTTTGTTCCTTTATCTTCTTTGTTTTATTTTATCCTCACTGTTAAATGTGAAACTGGAGTGCCACGTCCAATTTCGTTGTCACAATATGTTCAACCCATTTTGTAACAAAAACAATAAAGGCATATTATTTTCTATTCTACTTACAAGCCTCCAACAAGGACAATACAAACATCTTTGTTTCTTCATCTGATTTGTTTTATTTTATCCTCACTGTTAAATGTGAAACTGGAGTGCCACGTCCAATTTCGTTGTCACATTGTATTCAACCCATTTTGTAACAGAAACAATAAAAGGCATATTCTTTTCTATTCTACTTACGAGGACAATACAAACATCTTCTTTGTTTTATTTTATCCTCGCTGTTAAATGTGAAACTGGAGTGCCACGTCCAATTTCGTTGTCACATTATGTTCAACCCATTTTGCAACAATGACAATAAAGGTATATTCTATTCTATTCTACCTGCTTATCGGGGGCACAAGGGATTCAGTGTCTTGCCCAAGAACACTTCAACATATAACACGGAGGAGCCGGGAATCGAACTTTATCCCAAGACAGTACTCTCCTCATTGACGAGCAGTCGGCTCTCGTGAATCACTTCAAAAGAGTCGGCTGATTGACTTTTGTCGTTCGCGAACGACCATCAGTAAAGTACCCTGGGTGGACCACACACTTAGCCCACACACAAGGACGCCATTTCTGGGATTCGAACACGTTTTTGAAAATAACACAACCGCGAGTGGAAAAGAATGTCTTTTTGGTGGCGTGGACCGTGGGGACGACTTAGTCGTTTGTCCCTTTTTCGTTCCTAACCAAAGAAGGGGACGAAGGTCCCCACGAGGCACCGCATGGTCGATGAAAGCATGGCCGACTTTGCGAAAGAATGAATAAAAACTTTACGAAACCCTGACAAAATATAACAACAAAAAGAACCCTAACCCTAAAAAATGGCTATTGTCGAATTTAGCGTCGAATTGTGAAATCCTCGCGCGAAGATAAGCACGTGCGAAAACTCACCAAACTTTCGTTTTCTCGCAGCTATTTTTCCTCAAATGTCAACAAAAAACCCCAAAACCAGCTTCACTTACCGACGTTTTTTGTCGCTTTCCTCGAAAAAGTTCGTTGTTTTGAGCGAATGTTTGTCAGCTTTGTGTGCTGCTTCCAGGTCGTCGGGGATTTTCGAGCTCATGGGTTGTCATACTACGGCCCGAGGGCCATATATGGCCCGGCATGTTTTTTCATCCGGTCACTGCAAACAAAAATGGCCGACCTATAATGGCAATATATATAATAGTAAATAAAGTACTATCATAAAAATGCTTGTCCCGATTGCCCATTTGTGTGTCTACTCCAAAAATATTACTACAGAAAAGCTACAAAAGTACTGCTAAAAATGCTATTATTTTGCTTTCATTAAAAAACCAATACTACAAACTTATTATAGAGATACTACTACCGTTATACTTTTATACAAAAATACTAGTCGAGAAATATTACAACAGAAATACCATAAATATACAACAACAGTAACAGAAAAATACTACAAAAAGACTACAGAAATAAAAACACGGTAATACAACAAAAATACTCCCAAAATATTCTAGAGAAATACTTCAAAAAAACTCCACAGTAATGCTACACAAATACTGCGAAAGCAATTTTACAACAGAACAATTGGAAAATACAACGATGGGAATACGAGAAAATACTACAGATAAACTACAAAAAATCTAATATGAATACTCCAAAAATACTCCAAAAATACTACTACAGGAAAGCTACAAAAAAGTACTGCCAAAAAGGCTATTAGTTAGCTTTGATTCCCCCCCAAATACTATAAATTATTACAAAAATACTACTACCATAATACTATTATACAAAAATACTACTAAAGAAATATTACAACAGAAATACTCTAAATATACAACGACAGTAACAGAAAAATACTACAAAAAAGACTACAGAAATAAAAACACAGTAATACGACAAAAATACTACCAAACATATTCTACAGAAATACTACAAACACCACAGTAATGCTACAATTAAAATAAAAAAATACTGCGAGAGCAATCTTACAACAAAAAAATTGGAAAATACAACAATAGGAATTCTAGAAAATACTACGGATATACTACAACAATTCTAATATGAACTACTACAACATTACTATTATGGAAATACTACAAAAATACTCTACTACAGGAACGCTATAAAAAGTACTGACAAAAAATGCTATTATTTTGCTTTGATTCCCCCCAAAATACTATAAATGATTACAAAAACACTACTACCATAATACTGCTATACAAAAAATACTACCAGAGAAATATTACAACAGAAATACTCAAAATATACAACGACAGTAACAGAAAAATACTACAAAAAGACTACAGAAATAAAAACACATTAATACAACAAAAATACTCCCAAAATATTCTAGAGAAATACTTCAAACACCACAGTAATGCTACACAAATACTGCAAAAGCAATTTTACAACAGAACAATTGGAAAATACAACAATGGGAATACTAGAAAATACTACAGATAAACTACAAAAAATCTAATATGAACTACTGCAACATTACTATCATGGAAATACTACAAAAAATACTCCAAAAATACTACTACAGGAAAGCTACAAAAAAGTACTGCCAAAAAGGCTATTAGTTAGCTTTGATTCCCCCCCAAAATTCTATAAATTATTACAAAATAATACTACCATAATACTACTATACATAAAATACTACCAGAGAAATATTACAACAGTAATACTCTAAATATGCAACGACAGTAACAGAAAAATACTACAAAAAGACTACAGAAATAAAAACACAGTAATACGACAAAAATACTACCAAACGTATTCTAAAGAAATATTTCAAACACCACAGTAATGCTACAATAAAAAAAATACTGCAAAAGCAATGTTACAACAGAAAAATTGGAAAATACAACAATAGGAATACTAGAAAACACTACAGATATACTACAACAATTCTAATATGAACTACTACAACATTATTCTTGGGGAAATACTACAAAAATACTCCAAAAATACTACTACAGGAAAGCTATAAAAAGTACTGACAAAAATGCTATTATCTTGTTTTGATTCCCCTCTAAAATACTATAAATACTACTACCATTATACTACTATACAAAAATACTACTAGAGAAATATTACAACAGAAATACTCTAAATATACGACAAAAATACTACCAAAATATTCATCAGAAATAACTACTACAACATTACTATTATGGAAATACTACAAAAATGCTACACTAATAGTACTACAGGAAAGTTACAAAAAGTACTGTTAAAAATGCTATTATTTTGCTTTCATTCAAAAATGAATACTACAAATTTATCATAAAAATACTACTAGCTTAATACTTTTATACAAAAATACAACTAAAGAAACATTAAAACAGAATACTCTACATATACAACTACAGTAACAGAAAAATACTACACAAAGACGACAGAAATACAACCACAGTAATACGACAAAAATACTACCAAAAATATTCTACAGAAATACTTCAAACACCACAGTAATGCTACAATAAAAAATAAAAAATACTGCGAAAGCGATGTTACAACAAAAAAATTGGAAAATACAACAATAGGAATACTAGAAAATACTACGGATATACTACAACAATTCTAATATGAACTACTACAACATTACTATTGTGGAAATACTACAAAAATACTACTACAGGAAAGCTATAAAAAAGTACTGACAAAAAATGCTATTATTTTGCTTTGATTCCCCCCAAAATACTATAAATTATTACAAAAACACTACTACCATAATACTACTATACAAAAAATACTACCAGAGAAATATTACAACATAAATACTCTAAATATACCACGACAGTAACAGAAAAATACTACAAAAAGATAAACTGAAATAAAAACAAAGTAGTACGAGAAAAATACTACCAAAATATTCTAGAGAAATACTTTAAACACCACAGTAATGTGACAATACACAAAAACGGCTAAAATATTGAAAAATACAACAATAAGAATACTAGAAAATACTACAGATATGCTCCAAAAAGTACTTCTAAAAATGCTATTATTTTGCTTTCTTTCAAAAATGAATACTACAAACCTATCATAAAAATACTACTCGCTTAATACTTTTATACAAAAATACCACTAAAGAAATATTACAACAGAAATACTACAAAAAGATGACAGAAATACAACCACAGTAATACGACAAAAATACTACCAAAAATATTCTACAGAAATACTTCAAACACCACAGTAATGCTACAATAAAAAAAAAATACTGCGAAAGCAATGTTACAACAGAAGAATTGGAAAATACAACAATAGGAATACTAGAAAATACTACGGATATACTACAAAAATTCTAATATGAACTACTACAACATTACTATTATGGAAATACTACAAAAATACTCCAAAATACTACTACAGGAAAGCTACAAAAAGTACTGTTAAAAATGCTATTATTATGGTTTCAAAAATGCTCCCAAAAATACTACTACTGAAACACTACAAAATGAAACTACAAAAATAATACTAAACTAAATATCAAATTTAGTGCTTCAAACCGGGACCTAATACAGTATATTCATTTGGTTTCATTCTGAATAGAAAGAAAATACTGTAGAAAAACTACAAAAATACTACTACAGAAATACTATATATTACTACTGAAATATTACAACAGAAATCCTACAAAAATACCAAGGAATTCTTATAAAATACTACAAAATCACTACTACAGTTATACTGTAGTGCAAAAACATCACTACATGACAACAAAAATACAACTACAGTAATATTAAAAACATACTACTACGGACATATTACTACAGAAATACTACAAAAATACGAATACAGTAATCCCTCCATCCAATTTGTGCGCCGCTTATCCTCACTAAGGTCGCAGGGACGACAGTAATATGACCAAATATTTAAGAAATACTACAAAATTACTAATCTGGAAATACTTGAAAATACTTCCACAACAAATACTACAATCATGGTAATACAGTAATACTATAATACAAAAAATACTACCACATAAGTGTTACTACAGAAATACTACAAAAATACAACTAAAGAAATATTAAGATTACTTTAAAAATATAAACACAGAAACTGGTTGAAATATTATACTACTACCGAAATATTACCCAGGAAATACTACACAACCACAACTACATAAATATTACGAAAATACTAATGAAATACGACAAAGATACTACTATGGGAGTACGACCAATATTTTACAGAAATACAACTAAAATACTACTTAGGAAATACTTCAAAAATACTTCTACAGAAATACTACAAAAATACTATTACTGTAAAACTATACAACAAAAACACTACCATAGAACTATTGCTACAGAAATACAATAGACATACCAAAGGTATCAAACCAACACAAATTATGGAAATGCTTCATAAATACTACTACAGAAATACTACAAAAATACTGCCTCAATATCGAATTTACTGCTTAAAAACAGGGACCTCATAAATCCTTTGCTTTAATTCTGAAAAGAAAAAAGACAACAGAAGTGCTATTGAAATACTACTACAAGAATACTATAAGATACTACTACTGAAATATTATCCCGGAAATACTACAAAAATACAACTACATTAATATTACAAAAATACTAATAAAATACGACAAAAATACTAGAATGGGAATAATATCGATATTTTACAGAGATAAAACAAAAATACTACTTTGGAAATACTTCAAAAATACCGTTACAGTAATACTATAATACAAAAACACTACCACAGAACTATTCCAACAGAAATACTGTAAAAATATCCAACAACAAAAATATTATGGAATCACCTATAAATACTACTACATAAAAACTACTGCAAACATAAAACTACAGTAGTACCACAAAATACAACAAAAAAGATACGATGGAAATACTACCAAAAGGACTTCAGAAGTACGACCAAAAAGAAACTTTGGGAATACTACAAGAATTCTACTACAGAAATACTAGAAAAATGAAACTATAGTAATATTAGAAAATATGACAGAAAAACGACAGCTATACTACAAAAATACTGCTGCAGATTTTGTAGTATTTTGTAAAAAACTACAAAAAAAACACTGTCATGATGACTGATTACGTTCACCTGTGCCTGCTCGTTTCGTTCCCCGTCCTACTTCGGGTCCGTCCTTTCACTCCCCTGTTGTCAGTCCGTCAGCTAACCTCTGTTTCCACAAGGCGAGCATTTTTGACCCTGACTCCTATCGGTCCTGTTTTTCACCCGTTTCCCTCCCGTTCGTTCCTGATTTCCCCGTTCGTCTCCGGTTACGACCTGTTTGTTGACCCCGACCATGTTTTGATCTCCCGTCCCGGCTAACGACTCGTTTTTTGACCCTGACTCCCGTTGGTCCCGTTTTTTCACCCGTTTCCCACCCGTCCGTTAATGATTTCTCCGTTCGTCTCCGGCTACGACCTGTTTTTTTGACCCTGACTCCTGTTGGTCCCGGTTTTCACCTGTTCCCCCCGCCCCGTCCATTCCTGATTTCCCCGTTCGTCTCCGGCTACGACCCGTTTTTTGACCCTGACCACGTTTTGATCTTCCATCCCGGCTAACGACTCATTTTTTTACCCTGACTCCTGTCGGTCCCATTTTTCACCCCTTTCCCAACCGTCCGTTCCTGATTTCCCCGTTTGTCTCCCGCTACGACCCGTTTGTTGACCCCGACCATGTTTTGATCTCCCGTCCTGGATAACGACTCGATTTTTAGACCCTGACTCCCGTTGGTCCTTGTTTTCACCTACTCCCCCCCGCCCCGTCCGTTCCTGATTTCCCCGCTCGTTTCCCGCTACGACCCGTTTGTTGACCCCGACCATGTTTTGATCTCCCGTCCCGGCTAACGACTCGTTTTTTGACCCTGACTCCCGTTGGTCCCGTTTTTTCACCCGTTTCCCACCCGTCCGTTAATGATTTCTCCGTTCGTCTCCGGCTACGACCTGTTTTTTTGACCCTGACCAGGTTTTGATCTCCCCTCCCGGCTAACGACTCGTTTTTTGACCCTGACTCCTGTTGGTCCCGGTTTTCACCTGTTCCCCCCGCCCCGTCCATTCCTGATTTCCCCGTTCGTCTCCGGCTACGACCTGCTTGTTGACCCCGACCATGTTTTGATCTCCCGTGCCGGCTAACGACTCATTTTTTGACCCTGACTCCCGTTGGTCCCGTTTTTCACCTGTTGATCCAGCCCCCCCACCTCATCCGTCCGTTCCCGATTTCCCCGTTTGTCTCCGGCTACGACCCGTTTTTTGACCCTGACCACGTTTTGATCTTCCATCCCGGCTAACGACTCATTTTTTTACCCTGACTCCTGTCGGTCCCATTTTTCACCCCTTTCCCAACCGTCCGTTCCTGATTTCCCCGTTTGTCTCCCGCTACGACCCGTTTGTTGACCCCGACCATGTTTTGATCTCCCGTCCTGGATAACGACTGTTTTTTTTGACCCTGACTCCCGTTGGTCCTCGTTTTCACCTACTCCCCCCCGCCCCGTCCGTTCCTGATTTCCCCGCTCGTTTCCCGCTACGACCCGTTTGTTGACCCCGACCATGTTTTGATCTCCCGTCCCGGCTAACGACTCGTTTTCTGACCCTGACTCCCGTTGGTCCCGTTTTTTCACCCGTTTCCCACCCGTCCGTTCCTGATTTCCCCGTTTGTCTCCCGCTACGACCCGTTTGTTGACCCCGACCATGTTTTGATCTCCCGTCCCGGATAACGACTCGTTTTTTGACCCTGACTCCCGTTGGTCCTGGTTTTCACCTACTCCCCCCCGCCCCCCCCGTTCCTGATTTCCCCGCTCGTTTCCCGCTACGACCCGTTTGTTGACCCCGACCATGTTTTGATCTCCCGTCCCGGCTAACGACTCGTTTTTTGACCCTGACTGCCGTCGGTCACGTTTTTCACCCGTCCGTTCCTGATTTCCCCGTTCGTCTCCCAGTACGACCCGTTTGTTGACTCCGACCATGTTTTGATCTCCCGTCCCGGCTAACGACTCGTTTTTGAACCCTGACCTGACTCCTGTTGGTCCCGGTTTTCACCTGTTCCCCCCGCCCCGTCCGTTCTTGATTTCCCCGTTCGTCTCCCGCTACGACCCGATTGTTGACCCCGACCACGTTTTGATCTCCCGTCCCGGCTAACAACTCGTGTTTTTTTACCCTGACTCCTATCGGTCCCGTTTTTCACCCCCACTCCACCCGTCCGTTCCTGATTTCCCCGTTCGTCTCCCGCTACGACCCGATTGTTGACCCCGACCACGTTTTGATCTCCCGTCCCGGCTAACAACTCGTGTTTTTTTACCCTGACTCCTATCGGTCCCGTTTTTCACCCCCACCCCACCCGTCCGTGCCTGATTTCCCCGTTCGTCTCCCGCTACGACCCGTTTGTTGACCCCGACCATGTTTTGATCTCCCGTCCCGGATAACGACTCGTTTTTTGACCCTGACTCCCGTTGGTCCTGGTTTTCACCTACTCCCCCCCGCCCCGTCCGTTCCTGATTTCCCCGTTCGTTTCCCGCTACGACCCGTTTGTTGACCCCGACCATGTTTTGATCTCCCGTCCCGGATAACGACTCGTTTTTTGACCCTGACTCCCGCTGGTCCCGTTTTTCACCTGTTTCGCGTGAATTTGTCGATGAAAAGTGTAGGAACACTGTGTGAAGTGCATTGTAAAACGCTTTTGAGGTCCTCGGTTAAAGTCTCGAAATGCAATCCATATACAACATTAATTTTCCAACCGTTTATCCTCACAAGGGTCTCAGAGGGTTCCGGAGCCAAGCCCAGCTGATGTCAGGCTGTGTGGAGGGGCAGCGCAACTGTTTCAAATGGAATCCCCCAAACTGCTCCTAGAAGATATAAGGCAAAGCACCACACCATGGCAGACCAATATTAAAACATTGATTCCATTGCATAAAAGGTCTCTTGGACCACAAAATGTAATTTTTTGTATCAATATTACTCGGGCATTTTTAATAAAATCAATTTTCTCTGCAAGAAAAAAAGGTTTCCCAAAAAAATCTTTTCTCATTTTTACATAAAATCTAGATAAGGGGTGTCAAACTCATCTGAACCCGGGGGCCACACGATAGAACAAACATTCTCTCGGGGGCCGGACGAGTAGATTAAAGAGAAAGAAAAAGAAAGATAAAGAAATGAGAGAAAGAGGGAAGGAAAAGGAGAGAGGGCGGGACAAAGAAAGAGAGAGGGGGAGAGAGCGTGAGAAACAAAAGATAAAAAATCATGAGAGAGGGGGAAAATAAAGGGAGAGGAAGAAAGAAATCCAAAGAGAAATAGAAAAACAGAAGGAGAGAAAAGAGAAAAGAAAGCGCAAAGGGTAGGAAGAGAGAAAGAGAAAAGAGAGAAAAGGAAAAAAGGAAGTAAGAGCAAAAGAGGTTAAAAGACACAGAAAGAGAAAGAGACAAAGAGCAACAAAGGAAGAGAAAAAGAGAGACACAGAAAGTGAAAGAGAGAGACAGAGCGGGAGAAAAGGGGTGGAAAAGAGAAAAAAGAAAGAAAAAAAAGAAAGAAAGAAAGAAGGGAGGAAAGACAGAAACAAAGAAAGACAGAAAGACAGAAACAAAAAAAGAAAGAAAGTAAGAAAGAAAGAGAAAAAAAGAGAAAGAAAGAAAGAAAGAAAAAAGAGATAAATAAATACAAGTACAGTGTCTTTGTTGGAGGCACCTGGCTTTGGCAACATCAAGTTGACATATTTCAACCTGCAGCTTGTTTTCCTCTTGCGCTTCTCTGAGTGTTGTCTCGCGGGCCGGATTCAATCCCTTAGCGGGCCTGATCTGCCCCGCGGGCCGCCTGTTTCACACCTGTGTTCTAGACTGTTATGTGTGTGTGTTCGTATGTGGCTTATAGGCTCTGAAACCGCTGAACCGATTTTCTTGAAAATTTCCACAGTAATACTTTAGGTCTCTGCAAGTGTCTTAAGCTAGTTTTTGGGTCACGGTACCCCCAATATATAGCAACAAAATTGATAAACCTCTGCGGATCCTGCCTAGTGACTCCCTGGGGCTTTTTCAACGTACCACGTCCCCAACAACCTCGCTCAAGTAGAATGCCCATCAACAGATTGATGAAATGTATATGTGTCATGTTTTATGTCAGAGGATTTATGTCATTTCTTTTGTTTTGTAAGGAATCAACAGGAACTCTCACCCGTGACAGGAAGCGCATCCGGGGAGTGACATCATCAGTGTTTAAAAGAGAGGCGCAAACACCTCTCAAACTCTTTCTCCACTCGCTCCTCTCTGAAAAGAGAGTCCAGAGGGCCTTTGCCCCCTGGGGCCATGCAGAAAAAGAAGGCCGGGATCCGTTGATTAAAATTGTAAGTAGTTGTCAAGACCAGAACGGAGACAGGACCCACTTGCGTTGCGTTTCTCACAAGTTTTATTGGAAGATGGATGCGGGAAGCAGGTCGCTCTGATACTCGGATTGTGCTCCGAATGCGGAAGTGGATCTTCAGTGGCGAGCCATGGCGGTGTCGGGGACGGAAAAACGGGTCAGTAGCCGGGACAGGTGAGCAAAAACCTGGTCGGGGTCGGAAGCGAGTCGAAAGCCAGAATAGGAGAGAAGACGTGGTCGGGGACGGAAATGAGTCGTAAGCCAGAACGGGAGAGTAGACGTAGTCGGGGACAAAAAGAGGTCGAAATCCGGGACGGGAGAGTGGTCAGGATCAAAAACGGGTCCAAGCCGGGGAACAGACAGGAGCAAAAAACGTGACAGGTGGGAGTCAGGGTCGAAAAAGTGTTAACTGAGGTTCGCTGACGGACTGACAAAAGGGGACAGACAGGATTGGATACAAATACCGGTCGGGAGCGAGCACTTCTGAGTCACATGAGTAATCATGACAGTAATAATGAGGATCATTAAAATGGTAGTATTATAAATAATGATGAAGGTGGCATGGCACAGGTTCAAGACGTGGTCAGGGTTAAAAAACGGGTCGTAGCCGGAGACAAACGGGGAAATCAGGAACGGAGTGGGGGGAACAGGTGAAAACTGGGACCAATGGGAGTCAGGGTAAAAAAAACGAGTCGTTAGCCGGGACGGGAGATCAAAATATGGTCGGGGTCAACAATCGGGTTGTAGCCGGAGACAAACGGGGTAATCCGGAACGAACAGGTGGGGCGGGGGGTGTATCAACAGGTGAAAAACGGGACCAACGGGAGTCAGGGTAAAAAAAACGAGTCGTTAGCCAGGACGGGAGACCAAAACATGGTCGGGGTCAACAAACGGTTCGTAGCCGGAGACGAACGGGGAAATCAGGAACGGACAGGTGGGAAACGGGTGAAAAACGGGACCAACGGGAGTCAGGGTCCAAAAAACGAGTCGTTAGCCGGGACGGGAGACCAAAACATGGTCGGGGTCAACAAACGGTTCATAGCCGGAGACGAACGGGGAAATCAGGAACGGACAGGTGGGAAACGGGTGAAAAACGGGACCAACGGGAGTCAGGGTCCAAAAAACGAGTCGTTAGCCGGGACGGGAGATCAAAACATGGTCGGGGTCAACAAACGCTTCGTAGCTGGAGACGAACGGGGAAATCAGGAACGGACAGGTGGGAAACGGGTGAAAAACGGGACCAACGGGAGTCAGGGTCAAAAAACGAGTTGCTGTGGGCCTAATGTTCGGTGTCAGGTTGGGAAGAGCAAAGTGGAATGAATGTAAATGTGTTTTTGACTCTAGCCACCTCCCACATTATGGCTTTAGTGCATGGATATATAGATAAATAATGTTGAGGGTATGAGCAGTAAGTGGTTAGCAGAGGTCCTGGGTTGAATTCCAGCTACTGCCCTTCCTGTGTGGAGTTTGCATGTTCTCCCCGAAAGCAGTTGTTATTCGGTTTTGTGGGTATTTAATGAGGGGGCTTTGACACCTGGACACCGAGCTAAAACACTCCCAATGCCTAAAGTACAACTCTGTAAACTTCTCAAACATCACACGCAATGTGTCCATCGTTTGCGGAAGTAGTCATGGATTCTAACGCCATAGCGTATCTAGCAATTTGAAAGTTATTGTGATCGTCTTGGTGATTTTGTTTAACGAAACGGGGTTATTTCTCAATCCGGGACTATGACGGCGCAGAAACATCCAGCGGATTACATTGAAAAGAATGGATTGTCTTCCGAGACTTTCGCATCATTTCTGAGGAGCCGCACAGCATTGAGAGTGACTCTGTAAGTAAAAAAAGTAAATATTTTAATAGAGATTAAGAGAAGTGGTTCTGGTCATAAATAGGAAACAAGGATGATGACGGTTTTGTTTGATATGGATTACCGCTAAAAATGTCACAGGCCAGAAACAGAGACAGGACCCAATAGCGTTCGTTTTACTCAGTTTTATTGATAAAGCGAGAGCAGTGCTTGCTTCCACGATCGTCGGACAGCTGGTGGCAGGGAAGCTGGTCGATAGCCGGGACGGAGGAGCAAGGGCGGTAACGAGTCCAGAAAAGAGGTCGGCAACAGGTATCAGGCAGGAAACGGGGCAAAACAGGTCAATGGCCGAGACGGAAGAGCAAGGCAGAAACGGGTCCAGAAACAGGTCGGCAACAGGTATCAGACAGGAGAAAACAAGGCAGGAGAATGTCGGATAGTGCAGAGCTTGCCTAGCTGAAAGCATAGGTTTGCAGACGGTCTGACAGCTTCCTCTTGGAAGACGGGGGTTTAAAAAGAGACAGGGAGCCAATCAGCGACCAGGGCTGTCGCAGGTGCCCCGAATCAGCAATCATGACTAAAAATGTACCAAACTATTTTGCACCAGTTCATTTTTTAGAATTTTAGTGTTCCCGTTTGTTTTACTTTGTATTGAATACTTAAATAAACAAAACATAGTTTTGCTTTCATTGTATTTCCATTGTCTGTGTTGTCGCAAGGCACCTGCACCCGATTGTGCTGTGCGCCCTGTGTAATGTTAAATATAGACCCGTGCTCGTGAAAATACGCTATTAAAACGGTTTTGATGAAGATAATTGTAATAACGGTTTCTAAAAATGATAACAGAAATAAGAATAGGGATGTTGATCATTATTCACACAATAATAGGAATTAAAGTGATAATGATGCCGTTAGATCAAACACAAATTACTTTTAAATACAAAAGATATTCACTGGCTGAGCTGTGGGGTGAGGTCATTGTAGCCGAGACAAGAATGATGTTTACGGAAAACGCCAAGAGCTGGGACAAGGGCTGACGCCGGAGGAGCCTGAGACGCGGGAAAGGAGACATTGTTTGGCTGATAAGCTTTCTTGTTGTGAGTTTTTTCAGACGTGGCGGCGCCTTTCGGCGAGGAGGTGGTGAAGCTGGCACCTGACCAGCCCCATGGGGGGGTGGCTGACGCCCCGAATTGTGAAAAGACGGAATGACAGAAGACGGAAGAAGAGAGATGGAAGATCAGATCGGAGAATGAGAGGAAAAATCCAAAAAGGAGGGTCGAGGAAGTCTCGAGCGGCAATAATTCGGCTAATTGGATGGAATTCACTTAGTTCAATACAGCCCCCGTGTGGAAATGCTGGTCTCTTGTCAATATTTTCCCTAAATTAAAAAAAGAGCCTGCATTGTTAGGAGAATGAAGTTTGTCACAAGGGACCGGACCAGAACGGAGGCAGGAGACAGGAAATGAGAACTCAACTGCGTTGACGATCAAAACTTTTATTTTGCAAAATAAAAGTCGTCCAAAACTCAGGGACAAAACAGAACAAAAACAGGCGTTTACTCAAAACGTGAAAACACAGGTTTCCTCCGAATCAAACAAAACAGGACAGAGCAAAACAGAACGGTAAGTGCAGACAGAAAATGCAATGAGCCAGCACCCGCAAAACCCACAACCCCCCTTAAGAAGCAAACGCGCAAATTAGGCGATCTGCTTCAGCTGTTGCCCAGGGGGCGGGGCCAGCCGGTTGCCACGGCGACCATGCTGGACACGACAGTTTGTGTTTGGTTAATGGAGTCAGATAACTCATTCGAACATTTGGTAAACGCTACATTTTTAATAGTTTTTTTTTCCCTAACACCGCACATGACCTGAACACCAGAGTCAGATTCGACGTTTTCCTACCCGGTGCCGTTACTCACGTACCCGTCAACCTGTCCGTTTTTGCCGTCCAAAGTACGTTTATGATGCATTTTAAAACGTGTACGACTTATCGGGTTGGCCGCGGTAGCCTCTATCTCTGTATCGTTTTTTTCGTCGCAAACGAAGCCAGCGGTTCGATGCCACTGTGCCTATCCGTCTGCCGCCTGGGGATTTCCCATCATGCATCATTCAACATCGGATTTCATGCGGTAGTTGTGTAGTGAAAGGAAGTCCGTCTCTTTTCCGAGAACCGGCTTTTTCGGCTCAACTCGTTCAAGAGAGCCGGCTCTCCAACGGCTCACTTGCTTTGATGCATTATATTACGAATGATCATGTTGTATAAAGAAGTTAAGATAAAAAAGGAAGTATAAAAGGAGAAAATGAAAAAAGACAGGATTGTGGTTATCCCCTGAATCAGTATTTTACCAAGAATAATTTAATGCAGAAAATAAGAAAATGTATTTTTCTACTTCATTCTATTTGCATGTATTTTTTCCTTCTACAGTAAAAGTCCAAGCGACTTCATTTTTGAACTTTTTTCATAATAAAGCTCATTCATGTCGAGCAACTCAGGATCTCACAACAAAATGATAATTAACAATATATAGGATATAACGAAACACATGTACAATATAACTACCTTTCCCGAAACCTCCAGCTCGGATATCTAATTTGCTCTTTGTTCTCTTTAACCCCACCTAGCATCGTGCTAAGGTAACTCAAGGTTTACGGGTTCATTTTCTTTGGAAAACACTGCTTCTGAATGATTTATTTGTCACGACCACCCTTGGAAGAAGAAATCCTCCAGCCCCAGAAATCAGGGTTGGGTAGAGTTACTTGAACTGGATTACTTTCAATGACTTTTGGATGACTCCAATACCAAATATGCTCATAAATGACAAAAGAAACTAAATATGAATCAAATGATGACTCACAACACATGGTAAGCTTTCTCTCCTGGCTTTGATCCCTTTGATCTCCGGCAAAACGAACATTAAATGCGACAGAAACAAAATGAAAATAATATATGTATTCCGTTACTCCCCAAGCCTGCACAAAATGGAGTCATTTTATTCATATTTAGTTTCTTCTGTCTTTTATTAGCATATTTGGTATTGGAGTAATCCAAAAGTCTGAAAGTAATCCAGTTAAAGTAACCCTACCCAAGCCTGGTTGTCACAATATGTTCAACCCATTTTGTCACAATGACAATAAAGGTATATTCTATTCTATTCTATTCTATTCTATTCTATTCTATTCTATTTGTTCCTTTATCTTCTTTGTTTTCTTTTATCCTCACTGTTAAATGTGAAACTGGAGTGCCACGTCCAATTTCGTTGGGTAGGGTTACTTTGACTGGATTACTTTCAATGACTTTTGGATTACTCCAATACCAAATATGCTCATAAAAGACAAAAGAAACTAAATATGAATAAAATGACGACTCACAACACGTGGTAAGCTTTCTCTCCTGGCTTTGATCTTTTTGATCTCCGGCAAAACAAACATCAAATGCGACAGAAACAAAATAAAAATAATAATATCATTTTTGCCGTTGCCATGTATTCGGTTACTCCCCTAGCCTGCACAAAAATAAGTCATTTCATTCATATTTAGTTTATTTTGAGATCAAAGAGATCAAAGCCAGGAGAGAAAGCTTACCACGTGTTGTGAGTCATCATTTTATTCGTATTTCGTTTCTTTTGTCTTTCGTTAGCATATTTGGTATCGGAGTAATACAAAAGTCTGAAAGTAATCCAGTTAAAGTAACCCTACCCAACCCTGGAAGGGAAAATTCGACAGTTTGTAGCCCTGGAGCGCGACAGGTCTGGACTCAGACCTTAGAACCGGTCCCCCCTGCCTCAAGAACCCCTCGTTTTCTTCCCTTTTGTTTTATGAATCGAACGCACGACGGACAGTCTGTGGTGCAAAGCGGTTCGTACACCCCCGCCCCCTCCCCTCTGCAGTCAGATGGGGAACACACCAGGCATACAAATGGGTTGCGGCGAAGGCTTACCGCGGTGGCGACCCTCGGCCGCTCCTCGGCCGCGTCTTCTCCGCTTCCGACCTTCTCCTCGTCTTCGCATGCTTCCGACTGAGGAACGGACTCGAAGACTTGCCTCCACCTCCTCGTGTGCGCGCGCGCGCTCGCGTGCGCCACCAGGAGGAGAGAAAAAAGGCTTCAACCCACACATCGCGCTCTCCGGGGCGCTCAGCCTCCATCGAGGCTCATCACTTAATCACTGCCTACGCGTTGGAGAGGATGCGGGAGCGCGGGGCTCTTGGGCGCACATCACCTGTTGTTCAACTGCTTAGGCAGAGACACCTGTTAGCACAGGGGTGTCAAAGTCATTTGAACTCGGGGGCCACACGATAGAACAAACATTCTGTCGGGGGCCGGACGAGTAGATTAAAGAGAAAGAAAAAGAGAGATAAAGAAATAAGAGAGGGAGGGAGGGAAAAGGAGAGAAAGCGGGACAAAGAAAGAAAAGGAAAGAGAGGGAGAGAGCGTGAGAAACAAAAGATAATAAGTCATGAGAGAGGGGGAAAGAAAAGGGAGAGGAAGAAAGAAATCCATAGAGAAATAAAAAGACAGAAGGAGAGAAAAGAGAAAAGAAAGCGCGAAATGTATGAAGAGAGAAAGAGAAAAGAGAGAAAAGAGAGGAAAGGGAAAAAGGAAGTTAGAGCAAAAGAGGTTAAAAGACACGGAGAGAGAAAGAGACAAAGAGCAACAAAGGAAGAGAAAAAGAGAGACAGAGAGTGAAAGAGACAAAGACAGATTGGGAGAAAAAGGGTGGAAGAGAGAGAGAGAGAGAGAGAGAGAGAGAGAGAGACAAAGAGCAACAAAAAAAGAGAAAAAGAGAGATAAAGAAATAAGAGAAAGAGGGAGGGAAAAGAAGAGAGAGGGAGAGAGCGTGAGAAACAAAAGATAATAAGTCATGAGAGAGGGGGAAAGAAAAGGGAGAGGAAGAAAGAAATCCATAGAGAAATAAAAAGACAGAAGGAGAGAAAAGAGAAAAGAAAGCACAAAATGTATGAAGAGAGAAAGAGAAAAGAGAGAAAAGAGAGGAAAGGGAAAAAGGAAGTTAGAGCAAAAGAGGTTAAAAGACACAGAGAGAGAAAGAGACAAAGAGCAACAAAGGAAGAGAAAAAGAGAGACACAGAGAATGAAAGAGACAAAGACAGATTGGGAGAAAAAGGGTGGAAGAGAGAGAGAGAGAGCGAGAGAGACAAAGAGCAACAAAAAAAGAGAAAAAGAGAGATAAAGAAATAAGAGAAAGAGGGAGGGAAAAGAAGAGAGAGGAAGAGAGCGTGAGAAACAAAAGATAATAAGTCATGAGAGAGAGAAAAGAAAGGGAGAGGAAGAAAGAAACACAAAGAGAAATAGAAAGACGGAAGGAGATAGAAAAATAGAAAAGAAAGCGCAAAGGGTATGAAGAGAGAAAGAGAAAAGAGAGAAAAGGTAAAAAAGGAAGTTAGGGCAAAAGAGGTTAAAAGACACAGAGAGAGAAAGAAACAAAGAGCAACAAAGGAAGAGAAAAAGAGAGACACTGAGAGTGAAAGAGACAGAGACAGAGTGGGAGGTAGGGGGTGGAAAAGAAAAAGAGAGAGAGAGAGAGAGAGGGAGAGAGTGTGAGAAACAAAAGATAAAAAGTGGTGAGAGAGGGGGAAAAGAAAGGGGGAGGAAGAAAGGAATCCAAAGAGAAATAGAAAGACAGAAGGAGAGAAAAATAGAAAAGAAAGCGCAAAGGGGTATGAAGAGAGAAAGAGAAAAGAGAGAAAAGGTAAAAAAGGAAGTTAGGGCAAAAGAGGTTAAAAGACACAGAGAGAGAAAGAAACAAAAAGCAACAAAGGAAGAGAAAAAGAGAGAGAGAGAGAGAGAGAGAGAGAGAGAGAGAGAGAGAGAGAGAGAGAGAGAGAGAGAGAGAGAGAGAGAGAGAGAGAGAAAAAGAATCATCTGCCATTTTCGTTTATAATGTCGCTGGCTTACTTTAACACAGGGGTGTCAAACTCATTTGAACTCGGGGGCCACACCATAGAACAAACAAATCTGTTGGTGGCCAAACGAGTAGATTAAAAAGAAAGGAAAAGAGAGATAAAGAAATAAGAGAAAGAGGGAGGGAAAAGGAGAAAGGGTGGGACAAAGAAAGAAAAAGAGAGAGAGAGGGAGAGAGCGTGAGAAACAAAAGATAAAAAGTCGTGAGAGAGAGGAAAAGAAAGGGAGAGGAAGAAATAAATCCATAGAGAAATAGAAAGACAGAAGGAGAGAAAAGAGAAAAGAAAGCGCAAAGGGTAGGAGGAGAGAAAGAGAAAAGGGAAAAAAGGTCCCCTGTTGTCTGTCCGTCTGAAACCCTGACTCCAACCTGTTTTTTGCTCCTGTCTGTCCCCCGGCTTCGACCCGTTGTTTTTTTTATCCTGACCACGTTTTACTCTCTCGCCCCAGCTTTCGACCTTTTTTGTCCCCGACCAGGTCTCCTCTCCTCTCCTGGCTTACGACTCGTTTCCGACCCCGACCACGTTTTTGCCCTCCTGTCCCGGCTACTGACCCGTTTCTCATTTCCTGACACCGCCATCGCTCGCCACGGAAGTCCCACTTCTGCATTCGGAGCGACATGCTTCCCGCGCCCAGCGATCTGTGTTTTTTTTTTTTTTTTTTTTTTTAGAAATGCATATCAATCTCGGTGCCCTTTGTGCTAAGTAGCAAGAAAAGGTTGAACCGAAACAGGAAGAGAACCCAAATGCGTGACGTTTGTCATTTCTCATTTTCTCCTTTTGTACTTCCTTTTTTTCTTAACTTCTTTATACAACATCATAATTCAAAGCAAGTGAGCCTTAATGAGTTGAGCCGAAAAAGCCGGTTCTCTGAAAAGGGACGGACCTCCTTTCGCTACACAACTACTACGGAATGATGCATGATGGGAAATCATTTTATTGAAAAAGAGTGAGAGTAAGGCTTGCTTGATCCGAAGACTGGCAGAGAGCGGGATCGAGCAAGGCGGGGTGACACTTCCGTCTCGAAAGAAGGCAGGCGGGAACGGCACGTCGTTTGACCAGGGTTGGAGATCAGAGGCGATGTCGAGTTCGTAATAGTAGTCGTAGGCAGGCAGCAGGCAAAACAGGCGTAGTCAGGTTCGGAAACGGGTCGAAAAACGGGAATCGGGCAGGAAACATGTTTAAACAGGGACAAAGTCGGACGGGAAGGCTCACTGAGTGAAACACAACAGCTCGCAACGATCTGACAAAGTTTGAACTGAAGTCGGGGGCTTAAGATGGGTGTGGCCACCAATCAGCTTGTCCGGGCTGTTGGCGCCAATCAAGCTGCCACAGGTGTTCCAAACAGGGCAATTATGACAGCTTCGATTGCAACGGAAAAAAAAAAAACGATACAGAGATAGAGGCTACCGCGGCCAACCCGATTGATTTGCCTTTTCGTGATAGTCGGTGTATACCGGATGGTACCCATAATTGACAAATTTGCGTTTTTCCTTACAGATTTTCTTGTACGTCGTACACGTTTTAAGATTTTATTTTCTAAAGTATTGAACTAAGTGAATTCCATCCAATTAGCCGAATTATTGCCGCTCGAGACTTCCTCGAGCCTCCTTTTTGGATTGTCCCTCTCATTCTCCGATCTGATTTCCCATCCCTCTTCTTCCGTCTTCTGTCTTCTGTCTTTTCACAAGTCGGGGCGTCGGCCACCCCCCATGGGGCGGGTCAGGTGCAAGCTTCACCACCTCCTCGCCGAAAGGCGCCGCCACGTCTAAAAAACTTTTTTCATTTTCTACTTTTTTTCTCAACTACTTTATACAACATCATAATTCCTAATAGGGGCAGCACGGCGGCGCAGTGGTTAGCGCATGTGCAGCACAGTTCATGTCTTGGGAACCTCCTGCGTGGGTTCAAATCCAGCTCCAGACTTCCTGTGCGGAGTTTGTATGTTCTCCCCGTGCTTGCTTGGGTTTCCTCCGGGCACTCCGGTTTCCTCCCACATTCCAAAAACATGCATTTCAGGTGAATTGGCCGGTCCAAATTGTCCCTAGGTGTGAATGAGCGAGCGAGTTGTCTGTCCCTATGTGCCCTGCGATTGGCTGGCAACCAGTTCAGGGTGTCCCCTGCCCACTGCCCGATGATTGCTAGGATGGGCTCCAGCACCCCCGCGACCCTACTGAGGATAAGCGGTGTAGCTAATGAGATGAGATGAGATCATTCCTAATAGAATGCATCAAAGCGAGTGAGCCGTTTGAGAGCCGGCTCTTTTTAATGAGTTGAGCCAAAAAAGCCGGTTCTCTAAAAAGAGACGGACTTCCTTTCACTACACAACTACCACGGATTGATACATGATGGGAAATCCCCAGGCGGAAGTCGCATGGACACAGTAGCATCATATAGCTGGCTTTGTTTGCAACGAAAAAAAACATACCGAGATAGAGGCTACCGCGGCGAACTCGTTTGATTCCATAGATTTGCCGTTTTGATACCCATCATTGACAAATTTGCGTTTTTCCGTACAGATTTTCTTGTACGTCGTACACGTCTTAAAATGCATCATAAACGTACTTTGCACGGCAAAAACGTACAGGTTGACAGGTATGAGTTTGCATGTTCTCCCCATGCTTGTGTGGGTTTTCTCCCACGTTACAAAAACATGCATGTCAGGTTGATTGGCCTAACCAAAATCAAACTCTCCCTAGGTGTGAATGAGCGAGTTCAGGGTGTCCCCTGCCCACTGCTTGCTGGAATGGGCTCCAGCACCCCCGCGACCCTACTGAGGATAAGCGCTGCAGATAACGGATGGAAAAATGTCCTCTCTTTTTACCTCGCTCGCACACACACCGCCCAGCGTTCGTGTGGGAAACCGTGCCCACCTTCCTCGCAAGCGAAGCGGGTGAAAGGCCATGAAGCCGACACCGACTCGGGAGGCCAAACGGGAGTCGCGGAGATGCGGTTCTCGCTCTCGGCTGAGATCAAAGATCCTTTTCTATCCGGCTCCGCTCTGCTCGACAACAGCCCGCATGATTGTGTAGGTGTGAGGGCAAAATGAACAGCAGGATTGTGGGAGTTAGAGACCAGGACTCATTTGAACAGGAGCTCCCGGTTTGAAAACGATTTATGCTTGTGGTTTGAGTCGAAATAATTGTCTTTATTCTCATTGATAACAGCGTATAAATCATAGGTGTCAAGCAGGCGGCCTGCGGGCCGGATTAGGCCCGCTGAGGGATTGAATTCGGCCCGCCAGACAACACTTAGAGAAGCGCAAGAAAAAAACAAGCTGCAGGTTGAAAGCCAGGTGCCTAGAACAAAGACACTGTACTTGTATTTATTTCTCTCTTTCTTTCTTTCTTTCTTTCTTTCTTTCTTTCTTTCTTTCTTTTTCTCTCTTTCTTTCTTTCTTTCTTTCCTTTTCTCTCTTTCTTTTTCTCTTTCTTTCTCTCTCTTTCTCTCTTTTTCTCTCTCTCATTGAAATATGTCCACTTGATGTTGCCAAAGCCAGGTGCCTCTCACAAAGACACTGTACTTGTATTTATTTCTCTCTCTCTCTTTCTTTCTTTCTTTCTTTCTTTCTTTATTTCTTTCTTTCTTTCTCTCTTTCTTTCTCTTTGTTTCTTTCTCTCTTTTTTTCTCTCTCTTTCTTTTTCTCTTTCTTTCTCTCTCTTTCTCTCTTTTTCTCTCTCTTGTTGAAATATGTCCACTTGATGTTGCCCAATCCAGGTGCCTCTCACAAAGACACTGTACTTGTAGTCATTTCTCTCTTTCTTTCTTTCTTTCTTTCTTTCTTTTTTCTCTCTCTTTCTTTCTTTCTTTCTTTCTTTCTTTTTCTCTCTCTTTCTTTCTTTCTTTCTCTCTTTCTTTCTTTCTTTCTTTCTTTCTTTCTCTATTTCTCTTTTTCTTTCTCTTCTTTCTCTCTCTTTCTCTCTTTTTCTCTCTCTCGTTGAAATATGTCCACTTGATGTTGCCAAAGCCAGGTGCCTCTCACAAAGACACTGTACTTGTATTCATTTCTCTCTCTCTCTCTCTCTCTCTCTCTCTCTCTCTCTCTTCTCTCTCTCTCTCTCTCTCTCTCTCTCTCTCTCTCTCTCTCTCTCTCTCTCTCTCTCCTCTCTCTCTCTCTCTCTCTCTCTCTTCTCTCTCTCTCTCTCTCTCTGTCTCTCTCTCTCTCTCTGTCTCTCTCTCTCTCTCTCTCTCTCTCTCTCTCTCACTCTCTCTCTCTCTTACTTTTCCACCCCTTTTCTCCCACTCTCTGTGTCTCTCTTTTTCTCTTCCTTTGTTGCTTTTTGTCTCTTTACTTTTTTTTCTCTTTCTCTCTTCATACCCTTCGCGCTTTTTTAATCTTTTTTCTCCTTCTGTCTTTCTATTTCTCTTTGGATTTCTTTCTTCCTCTCTCTTTCTTTTCCTCCTCTCTGACAAACTTATGCTTTCAGCTAGGCAAGCTCTGTACTATCCGACATTCTCCTGCCCTATTTTCTCCTGCTGATACCTGTTGACGACCTGTTTCTGGACCCGTTTCTGCCTTGCTCCTCCGTCCCGGCCATCGACCCCGTTTTCCCGCTGCCTACGACTACCCTTTTGTTTCTCCCTCTCTGTCCCTCTCTCTCCTTTTCTTTCTTTGTCCCCGCCCTCTCTCCTTTTCCCTCCCTCTTTCTCTTATTTCTTTATCTCTCTTTTTCCTCTTTAATCTACTCGTCCGGCCCTCGACAGAATGTTTGTTCTATTGTGTGGCCCCTGAGTTAAAATGAGTTTGACACCCCTGGTATAAATTGTGTGAAAAATGTTTGGAACGAGATTAGACATGGCACTCCAAGGTGGACACGTAATAAGGATTTAAAAGAGAAAAATAAGAATGTCGTGTTGTACATGTCATGATTACTGATGCGAGGCACCTGTGCCCGTTCCTTGGCGCCAATATCCGTGGGCGCTGATTGGCTCCCTGCTTCTTTTCAAACCCCACCTTCCTGACAACATCGCCCGGCTGATTGGCTGTCACTCTCTTTTCAAACCCCCGGCTTCCAAGAGGAAGCCGTCAGATCGTTATGCGAACTGTTGCTTTCAGCTCAGTTAGCCTTTTTGTCCGACTCTGTTTTTGCCCTGCTTTTTTGCCAGATCTTTGTTGCCAACCTGTTTCTGGACCTGATTACGCTCCGTTCTGCCTGCCTGTTACCTGACCTGTTTTGCCCCGTTACCTGCCTGACTCCTGCTACCGACCTTGCTCACGAACTCGACATCGCCTTTGATCTCCAGTACCGGCACTCGCTACTTGTGTCCTGTGTCCGTTTCTGGTCTGTGACACCTGATGAAACCGGCTGCACACCTTCAAAAAACTTCCATTTTGGCTCATCAGTCCACTGAGTGTTTCTCCAAAAGTCGTGAGGATAATCAAGATGCTTTTTGGCAAATGTCAGACAACTGTTTGTGGTCTTTTGAGACAACTTTGGTTTTGGCCTTGGATCTCTCTGAATGTCTTTCTTCTTTTCAAGACACTGTACATCCAATCAGCTGACAGGGAGACAGAGGGGGAGGAGCCAACACCCACTTTTGTCGGTTAATCACAAGATGGTGCCGATGGGTGCCAAACAGAACCTCGGTTTGGTATTTGTGTCCCAGGGCATTCCACTTCACACACCTTGCTTCCAGCGTCATTCACACTCATTTTCATTGACTGTCAGTGCTGTTACCGCAGAGCGTGCGCCAAATGACCTATTTACAGCACCTGGTATTCTCAGGCAGTCCTCCCATCCAAGTACTACTAACAAGGCCCAACCATGCTTAGCTTATGGGATCCATTTATCTATCTATCTATCTATCTATCTAGACATCTATCTATCTATCTAGGCATCTATGGTATCTATCTATCTAGACATCTCTCTCTCTCTCTATCTCTCTCTTTCTATCTATCTATCTATCTATCTAGGCATCTATGGTATCTATCTATCTAGACATCTCTCTCTCTCTCTATCTCTCTCTTTCTATCTATCTATGGTATCTATCTATCTATCTATCGATCCATCTATCGATCTATCCATCCATCTATCTATCTATCTATCTATCTATCTAGACATCTATCTATCCATCTATCTAGACATCTCTCTCTCTCTCTCTCTCTCTCTCTCTCTATCTATGGTATATATCTATCTAGACATCTATCTAGACATCTATCTATCCATCTATCTATCTATCTAGACATCTATCTATCTATCTATCTATCTATCTATCTATCTATCTATCCATCTATCTAGACATCTCTCTCTCTCTCTCTCTCTCTCTCTCTCTCTCTCTCTCTCTCTATGGTATCTATCTAGACATTTAGACATTTAATTACCTATCTATCCATCTATCTATCTATCTATCTAGGCATCTATCTATCCATCTATCTAGACATCTCTCTCTCTTTCTATCTATCTATGGTATCTATCCATCTATCTATCTAGACATCTATCTATCTATCTATCTATCTATCTATCTAGACATCTATCTAGACATCTCTCTCTCTCTCTATCTATCTGTGGTATCTATGGTATATATCTATCTAGACATCTCTCTCTCTCTCTCTCTCTCTTTCTATCTGTCTATGCTATCTATGGTATCTATCTAGACATCCAGACATTTATCTACCTATCTATCTATCTATCTATCTATCTATCTATCTATCTATCTATCTATCTATCTATCTATCTATCTATACATCTCTCTCTCTCTATCCATCCATCTATCTATATATCTAGACATCTATCTATCTATCCATCTATCTAGACATCTCTCTCTCTCTCTCTCTATCTATCTATGGTATCTATCCATCTATACATCTATCTATCTATCTAGACATCTCTCTCTCTCTCTATGGTATACATCTATCTAGACATCTATCCATCCATCTATCTATCTATCTATCTCTCTCTTTCTATCTGTCTATGGTATCTATCTATCTATCTAGACATTTATCTATCTATCTATCTATCTATCTAGACAACTTTCTCTCTCTCTCTCTCTTTCTATCTCTCTATGGTATCTATGGTATCTATCTATCTATCTATCTAGACATATAGACATTTATCTATCTATCTATCTATCTATCTATCTAGGCATCTATCTAGACATCTCTCTCTCTCTCTCTCTCTCTCTCTTTCTATCTGTCTATGGTATCTATCTATCTATCTAGACATTTATCTATCTATCTATCTATCTATCTATCTATCTAGACAACTTTCTCTCTCTCTCTCTTTCTGTCTATGGTATCTATGGTATCTATCTATCTATCTAGACATATAGACATTTATCTATCCATCTATCTATCTATCTAGGCATCTATCTAGACATCTCTCTCTCTCTCTCTCTTTCTATCTATCTATGGTGTCTATGGTATCCATCTATCTAGACATCTCTCTCTCTCTCTCTCTCTCTCTTTATCTATTGTTACATGCACTAATCTTCATAGCATTATCATGATTATATTTTTTTTCTAAGCACTATGTTGCAATTGTCATTGTTGTAGCCTATTAGTCTCTTATCTCAATTATATCTATACGACATGTTTTACCCTGGAGTGTCACGTCTCATCTCGTCGCCTACCATGTTCCACAACATAGAATGACAGTGAAAATTTCCAACCCTTCTGTTTCCCCGTGCCCGCATTTCCTTTTCGTCCGTTATTTCACACTCCCCGTAAAATGTCGAGCCACTTCTAAACCCCTTCGACGCGGTATTTAATCGCCACCTTCCGCCCCGGGGACTCATTTGTGAAACCTGATGAATTTGATGCGATATTAAGTGTTTCAGTGTGCAGCTTGTGCAGTCGGAGAAGCACCGAGAGGAACACATGGAGCGCGTGGGCGCATTCTGGCAAAGCTCTAACCACACTGCCTCCTGTGCACCGCAAAAAAAAAACCCCAATATCAGACTAGAGAAGATGTTGTAAGTCCATCACACTGCGGCACCCGTTCCGTTTGAACTGTGAATGTTGGGACGTCTAGTAGGGCAATCTCGAAAATCCCCTAATCCCGGTTTATTACGAGAGAGTCGATTTTGTCGAAGTTTCATACGCCGGCTTCCCTGGACGGGGTGAGTAAATAGGTTCCTGCACACAGTACTGAGTGCGAAGTGAATCATCGTTCCAGACAATATCCTCGTCAAACAGCCTTGACAAACAGAAACGGGCAGATTTTCCACAACCATGGCAACAGTCGCTTGTCGATGGAGTTGATGAAAAGTGTTTTTTGTACTTGTCCTTTTTGTACCGCGTGTAATACTGCTAGGGCGGCAGTAAATGTCAGGTTTAACCCAACAGATGTAACAAAACCTATATACAAAAAAGACACAGAGAACGTGAGTTTAAACTTACTTGCAAGGAGAAATGTCCATAGTCTACATAATGTAGACTTCTGGACCCTCTGAAAAATTCTTATGCTCCTTGTCTTTTTATTGTGTTCGGAAGGCCCTAATTTACATAAGGTCTCTTCTGCTAAAGGAAGGGGGAGTGACAAAAGAAACAGTTGAGACCTGTTTATACGATAACATGTTATCTATAGTAAACGAAACTAGGTGAGCCTGCGGTCAGAGAGGTCCCTTATCTCGCCGCAGATAAGGTGTTATCCTGTTTCCTCCTTCTTCAAACACAAGCAAGAAAGACACAGTATGCAAAGAAGATAATGCAACAGTAGAATAACATATTTACAGTTTAAATCCATCAGTAACTCAGGAGGTAGAGCGCTCGTCTTGGGATCCAGGGATCCCGGTTCGAATCTCAGTGTATACTAGGCAAGCCTTTTTCAACCCTGACTCCCACCTGTCCCGTTTTTGCTCCCGTCTGTCTCCGGCCACGACTTGTTTTAGCTGCTGACCACGTCTGCTCTCCCGTCCTAGCTTACGACCTCATTTTTGATCGGGAAGAAATAAGGAGGTCATGATTACTAGGTAGGGCCGGCAGTAGCTCAGGAGGTAGAGCGCTCGTCTTGGGATCCAGGGATCCCAGTTCGAATCCCGGCTCGTCCGTGTTACATGTCGAAGTGTCCTTGTGTAAGACACTGAGCCCCTAATATCCCCAATAAGCAGGTTATGTGGAGCACATTGTAAAGCGCTTTGGAAAGTCCTGACTTGAAAAGCGCTATGGAAATGCAGATCATTTCATTTCATTACTACATGATTACTCTGCCAGGCGCTAGACCGCACAGGCACACAGATTGGATAAAATCCCACAGAATACTTGATCTTTGTAACGCGTTAGTACCAACACTGGTAACAAGTCAGGACGAATGTTCTTCCTCACAACTACGCGAATCCTCTCGCACATTCTATCAAACAGAACTGGGACCTTGCCAAGTCAGCTGTATAGAGTGCTACATGATTACTCTGCCAGGCGCTAGACCGCACAGGCACACAGATTGGATAATTTCCCACGGAACACTTGCTAGCTCAGGAGGTAGAGCGCTCGTCTTGGGATCCAGGGATCCCGGTTCGAATCTCAGTGTATACTAGGCAAGCCTTTTTCAACCCTGACTCCCACCTGTCCCGTTTTTGCTCCCGTCTGTCTCCGGCCACGACTTGTTTTAGCTGCTGACCACGTCTGCTCTCCCGTCCTAGCTTACGACCTCATTTTTGATCGGGAAGAAATAAGGAGGTCATGATTACTAGGTAGGGCCGGCAGTAGCTCAGGAGGTAGAGCGCTCGTCTTGGGATCCAGGGATCCCAGTTCGAATCCCGGCTCGTCCGTGTTACATGTCGAAGTGTCCTTGTGTAAGACACTGAGCCCCTAATATCCCCAATAAGCAGGTTATGTGGAGCACATTGTAAAGCGCTTTGGAAAGTCCTGACTTGAAAAGCGCTATGGAAATGCAGATCATTTCATTTCATTACTACATGATTACTCTGCCAGGCGCTAGACCGCACAGGCACACAGATTGGATAAAATCCCACAGAATACTTGATCTTTGTAACGCGTTAGTACCAACACTGGTAACAAGTCAGGACGAATGTTCTTCCTCACAACTACGCGAATCCTCTCGCACATTCTATCAAACAGAACTGGGACCTTGCCAAGTCAGCTGTATAGAGTGCTACATGATTACTCTGCCAGGCGCTAGACCGCACAGGCACACAGATTGGATAATTTCCCACGGAACACTTGCTAGCTCAGGAGGTAGAGCGCTCGTCTTGGGATCCAGGGATCCCAGTTCGAATCCCGGCTCGTCCGTGTTACATGTCGAAGTGTCCTTGGGTAAGACACTGAACCCCTAATGCCCCCAATAAGCAGGTTAGCGCCTTACATGGCTGTACGGCCGCTATTGGGAAATGTGAAGCACACTGTAAAGCGCTTTGGGAAGTCTTGACTTGAAAAGCCCTATATAAATGCAGATCATTTCATTTCATAGCCTCTCTCTTGATTGTCCCTCTTGTTCTCCTTCTGAAGTTCTTCCTATGCCCACGCCTTTCTCCCAAGCTGGCGTGTCGGCTCCTCCCAGGAACGCCCATGTGGGCTCCACCTCATCGCCTCCTCGTCGCCTCGATGTCTGGATCGGTCAAAACATCCCCGTGCGTTTCCGCGTCATTAGGGCTTTGTTCTCCAAACATCGCCTACCATCTGCCTCAGAATTCTGTTATCAACAGAACTAAACAAAACATTCGCATCCGGAATGGTGTGACCTGTCATTGAACTTAAGCCTTCTCTGTGAAGAATCTTCATTGCATTCAATAAATGTAACTTGCATAAAAATCCTTCAGTTGTTTGTTTCTACGCCTACATGTCTTCCTTGGCCTACCGGTATGCTTGACTTTAACAACCTCCCATGCTGTTTGTACATGGTCCAAATCTTCGATACAGCTGACTGTGAACAGCCCACATCTTTGGCAACCATACGATAGTTGCATTCTTTGAGAAGTTTGACGATCCTGTTGTTGGTTTCCAGAGACATCTCTCTTGTTGGAGCCATGATGCTTGCTAATCCACTTAGTCCAGGAGTAATCCAAGGTGTGATTACTGCACTGTTTTTAAGCCGGGTGCCCAATTAAGGATAGAAAATTGACTAAGTGCGTCCTTATTTTCTACTCAAAATGCACTGATTCCATGACTGGAGATTCCATACTTTTCGCTAGGGATTGTATATTCTGGTTTACTTGCCAGTCACTAAAGTAAAGACCCTCCATTCCATCAGTAACGGCGGAAAAAAAAAATTTGTTAGATTATACCGTAACTGAAAAAGGTGTTATTCCCAAAAATCATGCAATGCTAAAATGTTCTGTCGTAATGTGTAGTAGAAATTTGTTCCTGGAATACAATTATTTTTATCAGTAATGAGTACTGTAACAATTTCTGAGTAACATTCTGTAAGTCCACTGTCTTACTACATTTCAGGGTTTGGAGGGTTAAAAATGTAATCCATTACAGTGACTAATTACTTGTTGAAAAATGTAACGTAATCTGAATATTATAATAATATTTGAGTGTTAAACACACTTTAAATTGTTATTAATTTGAAGATGCCTACCTGCTTATTGGCGCCATTAGGGATTCAGTGTCTTGCCCAAGGACACTTCATATAACACAGAAGAGCCGGGAATCGACCTCTTGATGCTTTATTCCGAAGACGAGTGCTCTACCTCCTGAGCTAATGCCGCCCTATATGAAAATTCGTGTACAGTACAGTAGCATATGTCTACTTGACCGGTTGTCTGATTAGAGATAGTGATTTATTAGAGTAAAACTCTGCTTGGGGCGGCAGTGGCTCAGGAGGTAGAGCGCTTGTCTTGGGATCAAGAGATCGCAGTTCGAATCCCGGCTCCTCCGTGTTACATGTCGAAGTGTCCTTGGGTAAGACACTGAACCCCTAATACCCCCAATAAGCAGGTTAGCGCCTTACATGGCTGTACGGCCGCTATTGGGAGATGTGAAGCACACTGTAAAGCGCTTTGGGAAGTCATTGACTTGAAAAGCGTGACTAATTAGTTAAAAAATGTAACGTAATCTGAATATTATAATAATATTTGAGTGTTAAACACACTTTTAATTGCTGTTAATTTGATGATGTGAAAATTCTTGTACAGTACAGTAGCATATGTCTACTTGACCGGTTGTCTATTAAAGATAGTGTGTCAGTAGGACCAGAACAGAACAGGAAACCCCAGAGCGGAGGGGCTAGCGGGAGACGCGATGGCTGTCGGACGTCAGCAGCGGAGCCGTGAAGGTAGCTTCGGAACACGTAGCCAAATGGAGTGCGGAAGTCTAGCAGGTCGAGTTTACCGGGACTGGAGAGAAGATCGTAGCGTGGGACGGAAGCAGGTCGGATGGGAGGCAGGCAGAATCAGGTAAACAGATCAAAACGGAACAGGTCATCGGGAGAGTCATACAGGGTACAAACGTAATCCTCAGACGAAGAGGTCTGGGCGTAGCGTGCTTAGGAAGGGGGAAATTAGCCAATCAGAGGGCGTCCACGTGAATGCACGTTAGCAATCACGACATAGTGATTTATTCCACGGAGTAAAACTCACTTTATATTGCTTTGCAATGTGATTGATGTTGTCAAGATGTTTGGATTTATTTTCGTTTTGTTTCTGTTATGCTAAAATGTTAATTCCCCTTATAGAGGTCAAAGAGATCAAAGCCAGCAGAGAAGCTAATGTTGTGACTCATTTCATCTGCAGGTAAATTGTATCCGTTAATAGTCTGAAAAAAATAGTCTGTGAAGCCCTTTGAGACTCTTTGTGATTAAGGGCTATACAAATAAAAATGACTTGACTTGACTTCGGTTGTGATCAATATAAATAAAGGAGGCTATGTCTACTTGACCAGTTGTCTCGGGTTGTGAGAGTTAGATTGAATTTATTCAACTCCCTTTTTATTGTTTGTTGCAGGTAATTATTTCTATGATGTTGTTTACTTTTTTTCGTTGTTGTTCAACTGTAGGACAAATCTGTTGCGGGTGAGGTGTAATAAAAATGACTAACTATTCCACTGACTCGAAGACTACTCAGAAAATTTCAAATTCTTTGACATCCAACAATTTATTTTTAAAGGAACTGAAATAGTGACTTTCCCTGGTAATAAGTTCCTGTTTCTATAGAGCACGGGTGTCAAACAGGCGGCCCGCGGGCCAGATCAGGCCCGCTAAGGGAATGAATCCAGCCCGCGAGACAACAATCAGAAGCGCAAGAGGAAAACGAGCTGCAGGTTGAAATATGTCCACTTGATGTTGCCAAAGCCAGGTGCCTCGAACAAAAACACTGTACTTGTATTTATTTCTGTCCCTCTCTTTTCTCTCTCTCACTTTCTTTCTTTCTTTCTCTTTCTTTTTCTCTTTTTTGTTTCTGTCTTTCTGTCTTTCTTTGTTTCTGTCGTTCTTTCTTTCCTTCTTGCTTTCTTTCTTTTTTGTTTCTGTCTTTCTATCTTTCTTTGTTTCTGTCTTTCTTTCTTTCCTTCTTTCTCTATGTCTTTCTTTCTTTCCTTCTTTCTTTCTTTCTTTCTTTTTTCTCTTTTCCACCCCTTTTCTCCCACTCTGTCTCTGTCTCTTTCACTTTCTGTGTCTCTCTTTTTCTCTTCCTTTGTTGCTCTTTGTCTCTTTCTCTTTCTGTGTCTTTTAACCTCTTTTGCTCTTACTTCCTTTTTTCCTTTTCTCTCTTCTCTCTTTCTCTCTCTTTATACCCTTTTCGCTTTCATTTCCTTTTTCTCTCCTTCTGTTTTTCTATTTCTCTTTGGATTTCTTTCTTCCTCTCCCTTTATTTTCCCCCTCTCTCACGACTTTTTATCTTTTGTTTCTCACGCTCTCTCCCTCTCTCTCTTTTTCTCTCTTTCTTTGTCCCGCCCTCTCTTCTTTTCCCTCCCTCTTTCTCTTATTTCTTTCTCTCTTTCTTTTCCACCCCTTTTCTCACTCTCTGTCTCTTTCACTGTCTGTGTCTCTCTTTTACTCTTTTTTGTTGCTCTTTTTTTCTTTCTCTCTCTTTGTCTTTTTAACTTTTTGGGTCTAACTTCCTTTTTTCCTTTTCTCTCTTTTCTCTTTCTCTCTTCATACCCTTTGCGCTTTCTTTTCTAGTTTTCTATCGCCTTCTGTCTTTCCATTTCTCTTTGGATTTCTTTCTTCTCTCTTTTCTTTTCCCGCTCTCTCACGACCTTTTATCTCTTTTGTTTCTCACGCTCTCTCCCTCTCTCTCTTTTTCTATCTTTGTCCCGCCCTCTCTCCTTTTCCCTCCCTCTTTCTCTTATTTCTTTATCTCTCTTTTTCTTTCTCTTTAATCTACAAGTCCGGCCCCCGACAGAATGTTTGTTCTATCGTGTGGCCCCCGAGTTCAAATGAGTTTGACACCCCTGCTATAGAGTAATTCAGTCACTCATTTAGTTACTTTTTGGAAGGAGGAGTAAGTAAGAATTCTAGCTAGCAACACAAAGCAATTGGTCGGCAGCACGGGAGCATCATTCGCAGACAACAAAGAAGGAAATGTTCGCAGAAGTGAGAAAAATATAGACACCAGCACCCACTCTCAGGCCAAGAGTCAATAAAAGACGAGTGTGGGTGGGATTGGTGAATAAGAGGATGAGGAAAGAGGAGGAGGAAGATGAGAAAAAAAAAAGAAAGAAAATGGCTTGACGGTTTTTAGTGACTGCATGTCAAGACACATTGAACAAAAAAAATATAGATATAAAAGGTAGCCGTGAAACGGGGACATGGAAAGATATATGACCCCAAAGAGGATTAATCTAAAATTAACCTAAAATCCCAATCCAAGAGGTATGTCGACGCGTTTCCAATAGTGACTATTTGGGGACGACCAGTTTACAGCCCTAAAAACTTTGTAACCGTGGATTTCATTTTGGCCAATCTTAAGACATTGTGAAAGAGTTGTAAACGTTTGACTTACTTTTACGGGAATGCTCGCTGAGTGGAATACAACAGTTCGCAACGATCTGACAATGACTGAGAGGAAGCTGGGGGTTTAAAAAGGGAGTGTCCACCAATCAGCTGTCCGGGCTGTTGGCGCCAATCAAGCTGCCTCAGGTGCTCCAGATTGGCAATCGCGACAAGACATTGTGAAAGAGTTGTAAACGTTTGACTTACTTTTCCAGAATTCACTCACTGATTGTTCACAATTGCATGTGAGAACCGCACATAAAAAATGGATCATGGGTTGCATTTACGCATGTCTATTTTCGGGTCTGAAGAGGTATGTTGACGCGTTTCCAATAGTGACTATTTGGGGACGACCAGTTTACAGCCCTAAAAACTTTGCAACCGTGCAATTCATTTTGGCCAATCTTAAGACATTGTGAAAGAGTTGTAAACGTTTGACCTACTTTTCCAGAATTCACTCACTGATTGTTCACAATTGCGTGTGATAACCGCACATAAAAAATTGATCACGGGTTCATTTAGGCATGTCTATTTTCGGGTCTCAAGAGGTATGTCTATGCGTTTGCAATAGTGACTATTTGGGGACGACCAGTTTACAGCCCTAAAAACTTTGCAACCGTGCATTTCATTTTGGCCAATCTTAATACATGTCACAGACCAGAACGGACACAGGACTCAATAGCAGTGTTCCCTCTAAGCTGCGCGCGTGCGCAATTGTGCACTGCTCACACATTCTCAGCGCACAAGAAAATCTAGCCAGCGCACAAAAATCAGGGCTCAAAATTACTAATTAGGAAGCGATTTAAGTCAAAGTTACAGTACATGAAGGTCAAAATACACGGGTTCCCCTGACTCTGTGTCCTAAATGCGGTATTTTGAAGTCGAGTCAAAGTAGAACGAAGTTGAGTAAAGTGAGTAGAGTTTGTCGAGAACCGGCTTCTTCGCCTCGGCTCACTAAAAGGAACCGGCTCTTTCGGGTCCTAAACGGCTCTTCAGGTTGTTTTTGCTTCTTTCATCCCAACATGACCAAATATTGTGTAAAATGATGCACAAAATGACTTAAAGCAAGGGGGGAATAGAACAAAAAAGAAAAAAATACCAAAATGAAAAAGTAGTGAAAAGCTGAGAAAAAAAAGAAACAAAAGGAAAAGAAAAAAGAAGAAAAAAATCAGAAAAAAAAGACAGAAAAAAAGAAAAGAAAGAAACAAAGGAAAAAAAGTAAATAGAGAACAAAAATAAAAAAAGTAACAGCCAGGAAAAAACAAACACAATGAGATTTTTTTTAAAGGAATTAAAAAAAAATAGAAAAAAACAGTGAAAAAGAAGAAAAATGTTGTGTTGCATTCAAATAATTTCCAATGATACCAAGTCAATCTTGTTGCCAACATTGTACTTCCACTCAAAAATGTGATTAAATACAGTTGTGTATCGTGCAACCGACTCAATAATCCCCCCAAAAATGTTAGTATCATGCGACAAAAAATACCAGGAAAAAAAAAATGGAAAAACAAATTACATTTGTGAGCCTGCAACCTTTGCAATCGTACATGAGTCAATTTATTCAAAAGTGAAAAATAATTTTGCATTGCCGGAAACTCCGTTTCGGACATGTTTGATAATGATTTAGTTGCCACACTTGGGATTGCCGTTGCTCACTGTCGTTTCAAGCCTTGCTCACCGACTTAGTGTTAACACTCAGACCCCTGGAAAATTACAGGGAACGTTGCTGTGTAATGAGAATCAAGGCCTTCTATTCCATTCAATTCCCAAATATAATTTCCTTCCTCGATTGTTTCGAAGCACTTCATATTCTCCGGTGTTCAGTCAAGTAGCAGGGTCACCGGGAAGATGCTCTCCTTCTGGAGCCGTGCCCATCAAGTGCCACTGTTGCAGCAGCCATGGCGGAGGATCAATCGTAGGTGGGTGGTAGTGCCCGGCAGCGTTGGCTCTAGAGGGGCTCTCACTGAGCTACCCACAATGCCTTGCATGCTCGCAGCAACTTAACAACCCCTCCGACTTATTTCGTTGCCACACTTGGAATTGCTTATTATTGGTCCAGCTCATTGTCGTGAGTTGTTTTCAAACACTACCCTGAACCTAGACGAATGTAAAATCACCCGTAGTGAAGTTTGAGCATATTACACCTGTATTGGCCAATTTGCACTGGCTCCCAGTCCACTTAAGATGTGACTTTAAGGTTCTCTTATTAACATATAAATGTTTGCATGGACAACTTTAATATTACCCAGAGTGAATCGGTCAAAAATCTAGGTGTTACATTGGATCCTAATCTGTCGTTTCAGTCACACGTGAAAAATATTACTAGAATTTAATTCATGCGTTTTTTTTTCTTGGCTTGATTACTGTAATGTATTGCTTTCTGGTCTCCCGATGTCTAGCATTAAAAGTTTACAGCTGGTTCAGAATGCGGCAGCTAGACTTTTGACCAAGACCAAAAAGTTTGAGCATATTACTCCTGTATTGGCCAACTTGCACTGGCTCCCAGTCCACTTAAGATGTGACTTTAAGGTTCTCTTATTAACATATAAATGTTTGCATGGACTTGCACCCTCTTATCTCTCTGATTTGATTTCTGGGGCCTCTGCCGCCCCATTTCTGATTTGAAATGGGGCGGCAGTGGCTCAGGAGGTAGCTCGCTCGTCTTGGGATCAAGAGATCGCAGTTCGAATCCCGGCCCCTCCGTTTTACATGTCGAAGTGTCCCTGGGTAAGACACTGAACCCCTAATGCCCCCAATAAGTAGGTTAGCGCCTTACATGGCTTCACGGCCGCTATTGGGAAAATGAAGTGAGGCACGCTGTAAAGCGCTTTGGGAAGTATTGACTTGAAAAAGCGCTATATAAATGCATATATATTACTTCTCGGCTTGATTACTTTAATGTATTGCTTTCTGGTCTCCCGATTTCTAGCATTAAAAGTTTACAGCTGGTTCAGAATGCGGCAGCTGGACTTTTGACTAAGACCAAAAAGTTTGAGCATAATACTCATGTATTGGCCAACTTGCACTGGCTCCCAGTCCACTTAAGATGTGACTTTAAGGTTCTCTTATTAACGTATAAATGGTTGCATGGACTTGCACCCTCTTTTCTCTCTGATTTGATTTCCTTCTATGTTCCTGCACGGAGTCTGCGCTCGGAAAATGCCGGCCTACTTGTGACTCCGAGAGCCAAGAAGTCTGCAGGCTCGAGAGCGTTCTTCATCCGGGCAACCTCAATGGAAGTTTTTAAATCGAGGCTTAAGACACACTTCTATTCCAAAGCTTATGATTGATACCCACCTCATATTCTGTTTTGTCCTGTCTTTTTCCGACCGCCTGCCTGGTGGTGATACGAAGGAGAAGGACGATTTGGAGATGAGTCATCGGACCAGCGTTTGACCTGAAGCATGTGAACGCCTGCATGGACCAGCTGGCAGAGATGGGAAACTATATCGTGGCTGTCATAGACTTTTTGGACTAGTTTACAGGCTGGGGGCGTCGCTGCTGTCATGCACTTTCCGGACAAATTTTCAACATGTTACCTAGTGTTTACTATGTTTGTGTATAGTAATGCTAATTGTGATTCACCCTGGTCATCCTGGAAGGGGGATGCCACTTGTGAGGTCCCTTCTCAAGGTTTCTCTTTATACATATATTATAAAATAACACTCTGAAGCAAACAATAAAAAGTAAATTGAATAAATTCAATTTCACTCTCACAACCCGAGACAACTGGTCAAGTAGACATAGCCTACTGTATTTCAAATATATTGTTCACAACAAAAGTCAACTGCAAAGCAATATAAAGTGAGCTTTACTCTGTAGAATAAATCACTATTTCTAATCAGACAACCGGTCAAGTAGACATATGCTACTGTACTATACAAGAATTTTCAGATAGGGCGG